>NC_057808.1:32149141-32152436 GCF_018294505.1 Triticum aestivum | reverse complement strand
CTCACTGTTCATCGAATCGATCGGCTTCAGTTAGCAGCAGTAGCGAAGGAATTGCTCGATCGGGTTTAGTTAACAGCCATCGATCGATCGCTCGAGTTCAGTAACGCGTAGCCTGCAGTGCAATCGCTCGGGTTCAGTTAGAGCCCAACGCCTCGCTCTGGTTCAGTTAGAGCCAACACCTCGCACACACGCGCGTACGTGTACGAGAGAAACACGCATCGCTCGGCCCCCGACCTCCCACCGTAACCGGGAACTCCCCGAAATTTTCCTCGCCCTCGCTTCTACCATGGTTTTTTTCGTCATGGACGGCCCAAAGAATGTCATGCAGCTGCGTCTCCAGCCCGCCCAGGACGAAAAGCCCAATTTCTGTCATGATTTTTTGTCATAGAAGTAGGAGCCCACCACATCTATGATGATACCGGGTTTTGTCACAATTATCGTCATAGAAGTGTCATATGTATGACAGAAAAAAAATTCTTTCGGCCCAAAATGTCACGGATGTGTCTTTTTTTGTAGTGGAGCGAGCGAGCGAGAGCCGGAGCAGCAGCAACAAATACGGCTGGTATGGATGCCGCCGCCAAAGGGGCCTCGCACTAAGGGAGTGCCGCCGTGGAGATGTCGTCCGCGGCGCCGGCTTCAAGGTAGCCGCCTCATGGGGGTGCGGGATGGAGCACCGTCAGCGCCAGGAGGTCGAGCTAAGGAGAAGGTGCGATGCGATGAGTGTACAACCTCTTTGGTGGCGCCGAGTAGGCCTCAGCTTCATCCGAGGAGTCGGTGAGGATGTTGCGGTTCCGGTTGAGCAGGTTAAGGCGCCGCTGTGGGGATGGAGAGCCGCGATAGACGAGGCAATCATCGGAGCAGCTCCTTGGAGGTGGAGGACGGGGCGGCTGAACCGGCGGGACAACGAGATGGACGACGGATCCTCATCCGGGGAGGTGGACGAGGGACGTCGAGCTGTTGCGGTGGACGACGTCATCGGGGAAGAGGCTCCGGCTCGGCAGCGGTGAGGTGGCGGACGGAGGAGGGTGGGGTTTCGCGGCTGGAGCGGAGTGGTTATGGCAGCCTGGGATTTTGAATGGCCAAAAGGAGGCAATGGGAGGGGTGAACCATGACTTAGGGACGCGCTTGTCCAAAATGTAGGGTGTGTTACAAAAGTACCCCCCACCAATTCGAACTAGCGGCCCTTTCGGCTCAGGGTTAGAAGGGGGATTTCGCCTGTCGGGATTTGGCAGCTGGAGGGAGTTTTTGCGCGCGTTGTAATTTCGGGATAGCAAGGCGCGGGTTGTGAAGGCGCCAGTTTTGGGAGCACGATATCTGAATTTTCGGGATATAAAAAGGCACGGGTTGAATTTTAGGGACAAGCCTAACGTGTAATATTGTACTTGTACGTACCAAATCAATTCGCACTTCCCTCAACCAAAAAGAAAACAAAAAAATAAAACTATTCACACCACACAAAGAAAGAGTCTTGCCCCGTTTTACTATAAAAATGCTATTTAAAGCTACTCATACCAACAATTTAGTGCAATTAAATGCTATCCGGTAGTATGAATCCATGTTATGTCCAATTACTTTTTTTCACTTGTTGTATAATGCATGTAACCTACTCATACCAACATTTTAGTGCATTCAAATGTCTATACTACCGCTGCAATTCGAACTGAATTTGAATTCGTTTCTCTATTTCAATAACAATCTACAATCATGATTGTTGCCAACTTCAACCATCATTCGTGTATTACCTTAATAACACACCACATGATTACTATAGAGATAGATATGAACTATGTGTACTACATGAACTCGAATTCTATTTTTTGAATACACTTGATGTTGATTCCAAATAATAGTACATTTGATGTACTAACTATATATTCATAATCTAAACCATGTTCCATATGTGTACACCATGTTTATCACACATAGTATAGTGCCCCGCCCCCTACATTATGACAAGTATGTAGACCTGAGTTGCAAAAGCCACACATTAGCCCAAATTATGATCAATGTTCTATATATTATACGTAGTACTAGCAAGATGCCCATGCGTTCCACAGAACATCAACATGATCAAGGGGAGGCCTAATTTGCAAATATGGAGAGGGGTGTGGGTATCTTATTTCAAAATTGTCATAGTTTCCTTCCTATCCGTCAGATATAAATCGGACGGCCTATATTGCAGGATGGCAGGCACACCTTCATCAACAACTCCGTTTTTTATAAGAGTAGAGAAAAAATATATTATATGTAGTATAACATGATCATAACCACACCATGTGTATCATCGTTATATATATTCACACATGCGTCGGTTTAAAACACTATGATAAATTCTTCAAATATCCGAATTCACTTTTTATAATGAAGTATGATCTTTCTTCATCTTTTACACCCACACAATCCTCTTATCTTTGTAGCTAGCTTGCGCTAACTTTCTCTCGTGCATGCACACGCCCGCATCCCTCTCACCCTCCCTCAGCATTCTCTAGCTCCATCGCGCAAATTCGTCTTTTCACTTTAGGTCGTGAGCCCACGGTGTGTGTAGCCCCCCAGCTCCTTCTTTACGGCACACATCGATCGATATGCCTCTCTAGCCAGGTGTGCCTAGCACAAACACAAGCTTCCCCTCTTCTCTTATCACCGTCCATGCCTCACTCCCACCACTCTTTTCATCGATCTCATACTCGCACACTCCTTCCCCCTCTATATAGTAGGACTCTTGCACCACCTCCTAGATGCATCCCTCTCTCTCTCTATCCTTCTCCCCGTTCCTCATTTGCTTCTAACACACACATGCATGTATACCGATCGATCTCCCAACATATACCTAGGTCGACTTTAACTATTCCCCCCCATCGATCGACGTACCTCACAAGTTATGCCTCTCCTTTCTCTGACAAAGGACGATTGATCTTCCTATGTAGTTATGTCTGCTTACCACAGCCATATCGTCCCCCTCATCATTCGTGCATGCCTCCTGACCCGTCCCTCACACGCACGTGCACAGATAGGCAGTTATCCCCTCTCTTATTGATATTGCAGGCGTGCCCTCCGGTTGTCTAGCAAGCATATCCCACCATTTGTTAGAAGAAACTCCACTACCACCCCCTCCAATACTCTAGCTCTGTCTCTCTCCCAACCTTATTCCTCTCCTACACATATGCATCGATGCCGATCGGTCTCCCTTAATACATGAGGTAGATCGATCTCCCTTAATACACGAGGTAGGCCTCTCTCCTCCTGCACACATATACCAGCCATTGTACCTCTATAGTTAATTTGGCCTCCCTCCCCC
>NC_057808.1:32113577-32148861 GCF_018294505.1 Triticum aestivum | reverse complement strand
AAGCCCTGTAGGTAGGTATCCATGCCACAGAGACAAACTGCACCTGTCCCCTCTCTCGTTCTAGTAGGCTAGCCACTCTATATCTTTGACGTGGGCACACACAAATTCGATGGCACTCTTTATCGACCGCGCGCGCGCACACACACATCACCCCTCTCTTCGATTCTATGGACACCTCAAGTCGATGATACCTCCACTCTCTTCTCGTGGATCGCCCCCTCTATATATATGATATATCCAGCACTCTATTATACACACATTGCATATGTTACATTTTTTGATTGACCCCCCCACAAAAAACTCTCACGAACCCACACACTATATCTCTCTATGTTTGTATCTCTCTCACACAACCCCACGTAGGTGGTCTACGTATACAAGAAGAGAATAGGTGCACTGTGCACGTACTCACCCTTCGTGCCCAGCCACACCCGCGCGGGTACACGATGGACCTCATTTCTATACAAAATGGCAGCCCACATGCTAATTTGAACGCGTGTAGCGGTTGTTTACCTACGGTGGTCGTGTACCACGTGTGCACGAAACAAAGTTTGACTGGATGCGTTGGCGCGTTATTTTTAAATAAAGTTATATCGCTCAATGGCATGTACACAGAATATAAAATGATTTTAATGGAGAAAAAGGTAGTCCGCTCCACTGTATACAATGGAGCCTCCCTGTCTATTTTGTCTCTCTTCATAGTATCTCACAGAAGGCTGCGGTGGCCTCTCTCTCTCTCTCTCACCGTTGGTCATTGATCTGGCCGCATCCCGTCCGCCGGCGGAAAGGGAGGACGTGCATCGTTTCTCCGTTCGACGGTGCCGAGGCAGCACATCCCGATCTGCGGTACACGCCATTCTCTCTGACCAAGCTCCAGCGCGGTAGGGCCTATGCCACCTGCTCGCTGCCGCAGTATGGGCAGATTCCGCCTGCCTCCGCTCACCTAGTTACATCCCGACGACCTCCGGGTATCCCCTCCGGCCTTGCTCCACTGCCCGTCTTCCCACGTTGCTGCATGTGGATCTTCCATAGTTCTTTGCACAAAACGTAGCTCGTCCGGCGTACTTTCCATATTGCAATCTCGTCCTCACACCGTTTTATACAAGCACAACCGTGTTGTTATCTTCCCTTAGGAAAAGGAATATGCTTCTTTTTTGTCGTCGCAATTATCATCAACAATATTTGTCTTTTTACAAATTTCAAATGGGCATATTTTAGAGTGTAGATTCACTCATTTTGCGTCGTATGTGTACTCCCTCTGTTCCTAAATATTTGTCTTCTAGAGATTTCAACAAGTGACTACATACGGAGCAAAATGAGTGAATCTACACTCTAAAATATGTCTATATACATCCGTATGTAGTAGTCCATTTGAATCTCTAAAAAGACAAATATTTGAGTAGTCACTCGTTGAAATCTCTAGAAAGACAAATACTCCGTCGTATATTTAAGAACCAAGGGGGTAGTGCATAGCCGCATGGGAGACTCAGACCGGTCGTTGCGCCGCATTAATAGTGAGTAATGAGCAGTCAAATCGTAAGCCCCACCTTTCCCACTGTAAGTTGCTCGGAAGAAGCAACCATCAATACCCTCTTCTTTGAATCCGCTCATACTACTGTATCCATCACTGTTTATAGAGCGCGCTTCAGAAAAAGAGAAAATCTCTGGGACCAAGGCGACTAGCGATTGGCCTGAAAAATAGCATTGGTAGTTATAGCACGGCGTCTATTACTAGAGGAAATAATGCGTACACACATGCATGCAGTGCTTCCACCCCGGGTACACACATGCATGCACTTACTCCACTCCATAGTACTACATCAAGAGAAAATTGCGGTTACCACACCCTAATTAATTGAGCATTAAACCAAACGCATATAAAGTCTCTCTGGTGGTGGAAATGCATTGACAGAAATGCATCATAATGAAGCGCGCCCTGTAAACTATGACGGAGGGAGGCGTAGTATGAAGGTGCAAAACCAAGTACGCGTACGGCCAGTCGGTCAACGCACCTCCTCTTGGCATGTCATTGACATGTGGGATCGGAGTGTGAGCAAACCGATCTCAATTGACGGCAAAATGGCCAACCCGCCGTTCCTTGAGAGAGACGAGGAGCGAGAACACACAGACGGGCTCGCACGGAGGCCAAGATATATTCGAGCATGGTTGGTCGATATCATCATTACATGTTGGGCTGCCATTTTCCGCCCTTCTCCGGAATAAATGTGTAGTTTATCAGAGATTAAGAAAAATAAGAGTACAGAGGCTCCACCATGCAGTTCTAGTAGTAGTACTACTCGTACTACTAAACCTTGCGCTTGGCAGTTCGCCTCTTCGTGAAGTCGAATAATGATGGTACTCCGCATGTTCGGTACTACAGCGTATGCCTCTGCCAATCTGACACCGAAGGAACTGATGCATGTCCACCGCCTAGGCGAGGGTACGTTGCATTAGTCAAAAGGCGTAAGCGAGCTTCACCTTGTCGTGCAAGCTTCTCCTTGTTCTGCGAGTTGACGGGACACACCAACAAGTAGTGCTAGTCCATACTCCCGCCTTTCCGGTTAATATGGCTTAATCTTTTTTTGCGGGTAAATGAGGGAGCTTTATTCATATATAAGCATTCTTAGGACGATCAGCCAAGACACTGGTCACTAGGAAGCGAGGTACCCCGCAAAAAAAAGAAGTAGGAAGCGAGGTCTTTCATCAATCCAGCTCTCGGCCACATTCAAAGTGCAGCAAGCACGGTTCGCACAAAGATGCGCCGCAAGGTTTGCTGATCTGTTTACATGCTGAATAACAAAAAAAAGAGGAAATATTACCGAGCGCTCCTATTTCTAACAGGAGATGAGCCAGAATTAAGCGAGAATTGTGGCGAGTGTTCCATGCAATCAACTTCCATTATCACATTCGAGAACCCTCGAAGAGAACCAAATGTGTGGAAGATTGCTTTATCACATTTTAAAAATATAATAAGATTGCTTTAGTACATACCTCTATAGACTATAGTAGTAGTACTAGTACTAGTAAACTTTGCGCTTGGTTGTTCGCCTCTTCGGGAAGTGCAACAATAATAGTACTACTAGTATAGTGTATGCTTCTGGCAATCTGACACCGAATTAACTGTTGCATGTCCACCGCCTGAGCGAAGGACAGCTTGCATTAGTCAAAAGTTTTTCCTTGTCCTGCGAGCCACCGCGCGCAAGCTTCTCCCGTCCTGCAAGCTTCTCCTCGTTCGGCAAGTTGACGGAAAACATCAAAGTAATGCTAGTCCATACTGCCTCCTCTCCGGTTAATATGGCTTAATTTCAAACAAGATAAATACACTATTTGTCACTGTATATTTGTAAAAATATGGTCAGTGGACTTCATAATATGCTCATTGCACTCAATATATACATTTGCCTGTGTTTATACGGTCACTAGCTCACCCTGGCTGAGTATGTGTGTGCATGCACATGTAGGTTGAGCACTTGAGAGTGACTGTGTGTGTTCCGTCGTGTGCTCGGACATGCATGCATTAGGGCGTCGCGCGCGTTTTTGCGTCCATGTGTACGTGTGACTGTTGCATACACGTAGGGGGAGTACGTGTAGGGGCCACTAAAGGAGCAGTCAAATCACACAGTAAGTTAGTCGGAAGAAGCAACCATCATTTTACTCTTCAATGACACGTACGCAATATAACATGGTTGATATGGAGAGAAAAAGCAAACCACTATATATACACTAGCTGGAGCCTAAGCTACAATCCTGCTTGCTTGGATTGCTCTCTTCACAAGCATAGAACGACTGTGGCCACACCGCTAGTCACATATCCAGCCTGATCCCGCAGCTGGGGGAAGGGAACAATTTTCTGCGTAGACGCGGTCGACATCGGCGAGGGAGAAAATCCACAGTCGGTGCGTCCCAATCGGGGGTCACCGCGGTATGGGCCGATGCCGCGTCCCAACCGCCCTTCTCGCTACATCCCGACGTCCGTTTCGAAAATATTAGTGCATGTCAACAAAAATTATACTACTACCGCTGTTCCATTTCGAAAAAAGCATATAAGCTGTTACTTCTTACCCAAAGGATCTTTATATCCAACAGACACAAAATATCCATTCGACTGTTCGAAATTACTTTCACTACTGATCTGATCTCGAGGTAATTGCTGCATCGCCACCAAAACCCACCATCTCTTAAGCTATAGTAGACCGAGGTAACCCCTATATTAGCATATTACTAAGATAAACAGAAGGCACTTTAGAATCATTTAGGACGTGAGCTTGTCAATCTGAATGTGGAGGGACACCAGCTTAGCCCCGGCCAGCAGCTTGGGCGGAACTGTGAAGAAGGTCAGCTCCTGCACGGCGACGTTGCCGGGATCCCTGCTGCTTGTCACCTCCATTTTCACCTTGACGGCGTCGGTCCTGCCTTTGGCCTCCCCCGGCGGGCCGTTCACCCATAGCTTGGCCACGTAGTGCGGCAGTGGGGATGCCCCCGCTCTGATGCAGACGACCCACACGGCGATAGGTGCGCCGATGTCGAGCACGCCACCGACCAAGAAAAATACACGGCCGTCCTCCTCCGCGAACAGCAAGAGCCGTGGCTCCGACAGTGGCACTTGCAGCTCGAGCACCTTACCGTACTGGATCCTGTGCACGGGCATGGGATGCACGGTGTTGATGTGGCGGGAGAGCACCGGCGGTGGGCCTTTGTAGCCACAGATGTGAACGGGGCATTTGCAGGGCGCGAGCGGACACACGCTCTGGTGTTCGGCGAGCTTGTGGTAAGTGACGTAGAGCCCACAACCTTCGTGCGGGCACTCCACCCTCACCGAGGAGAGGACGGCGTCCACCGCCCTATTCCGTACGTCGAAGCCACCGCCGCGCTCGCACTTCTGGCACTGCCGCTGGTTCCCGGGGCACTCGACGCGGCAGTCCGCGCAAGCCAGGTGCCCTCCCTTGCACTGCACAAATCAATCGAACAACATATCAATCAAGAAACCTGCACCTTGCTTGATCAGCCGAACGGACGAGGTGTATTCGAACCTCATACACTGGAGGCTTCAAGGGGCGGAGGCACAAGGGGCAATGGAGCAAGGTGAGGTCCATCGAGACCATAGAGAGCTCCATCGTCGGGTCCTGTTCCATCTGCATGATCTCGCCCTCCTCGTGCACAACCATCTCTCGCTTTATTAGGTCCGGGGCATTACACGGCTTTACCGTCACATATTCATACTACTTCATGGTGCATTAAACCAACACATGCAAGTATCAAAAGGAGAGTCTCGGCATGCATGCATCCGTTGTAATTAATGCATCAGTAAACGCAAATTATTGAAATATATTGAGTGCAGTGCTTTGATGTGTCGCGTCAACTCGTACAAGACCGAGAAGTTTGATTACTACAACGCCCTCTCGCCTTAACCGCACGTGCCTTTGGCTGGATGACAGGTGGGCCACCGACCTATTGGGCCTACCTGTCAAGGACGCAAAGGTAGGAGCAGTAAGCCAATGAAGCTGCGTCCCTCCCTCGCCCATGAGCGTGGTGGCTGGCAGGACTAGGAGAAGCTTTCGTTCGCTACACGCTCTCCCTCCCGTACGCGGTGGACATGCAGCAGTTCAATCGGTGTCAGATGGCCAAAAGCATACAGTACTACTCCTCCACTGCAGTAGTACTCCCGAAGAGGCGAAGAGCCAAGCGTAGCCCGGACGCTTGTGTGGCAGTTTCATGTGTAGAGTAGTCTAGGATAGCGTGTACCGTGCCTGTAAGCTTAAAATCGTTGGGGTCGGCTCCATGCTATATTTTTTGATTAAAATAATCTTCTGGACCTACCTGTCATCCTGGTGATTCTAGTTTGCACGCTCATCTGGTCAAGAAAGGAATATATATTTTAATTTGTGGTGGCGTAAATTTTAGAGGTTGCAGCAAATGGAGTATTGTAAACTGCGGGTCTTTCAGCCAAGTTTAGAGGCAACCTTGTGGGGCCAGTGCTATGATGTGTCGCGTCAACTTGTACAACGAGGATAAGCTTGATTTTACTACTACACGCCTTCTCCCTCGCCCATGCGCGCGGTGGCTCGTAGACGAGGACATGCTTTTGCTTATAGTACTACAACAAGCTATCCCTCCCACTCGCGGTGGACAGACATGCAGCAGTTGATTTGATACTGTAGCAGCAGTAGTAGTAACATCATTGTTCATCTTCTCGAAGAGGCGAAGAGCCAAGTTCAACCCGAACGTGGCAGTTGCGAACCTTGGAGCACGCATATAGCCAGGCTCTTGCATGAGACAAAATTGCTATGTGAGCCCACTATTGTAGTACTCCCTCCGTCCGGAAATACTTGTCATCAAAATGAATAAAAGGGGATGTATCTAGATGTATAATAGTTCTAGATACATCTTTTTTAACCATTCCGATGACAAGTATTTTCGGACGGTGGGAGTACTTGCTTGTATAGCCCTGTAAATCAGAAAGGTGTATTTGGCTTTCTAGGGATTTCAATAAGTGAGTAGACTACACCGAGACGGAGTACATATGGAGCAAAATGAGTGAATCTACACCGTAAATAAATATGTAGTTCTCTCGTTTTCCTCTCATCCTTGGTCGCGGTGCACAATATTTAGTATGCTAGTACTATCATCTTGTAGTTTACGAAGTCACCATAGGCACCTCGTCGTCGACGGGAACGTCTCCTGACACGCGATAGACGCGAGCGGCAGTCGCCTCCATAGGTGCTTGAATGCCAAGGAGGGATAGGGTAGCGGTTCCCGAGACGTTGAACGGTCAATGATGCATTCTCAAATTACTCTACATGCAGAGGGAATTAATTGGAGAAGCGGAATAGAGCCATCACGATGTGAATGCAACAGAGTTTGGATTCTCGTATAAAGACGCCCCACCACTCCAATCCATCTACTCCTTAGTCTCTGTGCAACACTGCTCACTCCAATCCAAGACCAAGTGACCAGAAGCCAGAACCACCTATGGAGGCGATGGACGCGAGCGGCAGTCGGCTGTGCCAAATCATCCACGGCGCCGGCCTGCGGCCCCGCACCGTGTAGCATTTCTAGACGGTGCTGGCGACCGCCGGCGTCGTAGCCCTCGCCGATGCCGGCTTTGCCTCTCGCATGGACGACATGATGGTCAACTCCATCTGCAAGTTCGCCGCCGTCAAGAAGCGCGCTGACGACCTTGCCATACTGCTCCAGCCCGCGCGCCCGGGCTCCTCATTGCCTGCCACCCTCATCGGCCTCCATGGTGACGAACTCTTTCAAGCCCTGGTGGCCCTGCAGTTGCGGGAGGTCGCGATGAAGAATGTGCACCTCGAGGCCGCGCTCATCGCGCAACGCCTCACCATGCAAGAAACCGTCGACCTGCACATCCACGTCTACGAGGAAATCTTCTACATAGGCCACTACATGGCCAGCGAGGACAGAAAGATGTTGGCCTTCTTCCAGCGGCTGGAATCTTTGGACGCCATTGTTCAGAAGCACGTCGACCTAGCCACGAAAGCCGCTGCTACTTAGCCGCCGTTCGGTGGGCCGGGGCCCTGAGTCGAGGAGGTGGAAATAGTCGATGGATGCATCTCTTCTTCTTGCCTCCCGTAACCACCACTGCATCGCCTCATGGCCTTAATGTTCTATTAGT
Source organism: Triticum aestivum (assembly GCF_018294505.1). Taxonomy (NCBI): domain Eukaryota; kingdom Viridiplantae; phylum Streptophyta; class Magnoliopsida; order Poales; family Poaceae; genus Triticum; species Triticum aestivum. The sequence goes on along the minus strand of NC_057808.1, from coordinate 32,141,228 downwards.
ATAGGAGTATATGGCATTTTTATTCCAGTAGTAACGTTTTCACTGTGAGGTGGGGCTGCAGTTGAGCAAACTGACCATCGGCAAATCCCCACCCCGCCCACCGGGCGTCGTCTGAGTTTAGAATTAGAAGAGAGAAACGAGGGAGAAGAGCTAGCTGTAGCACAGACACTGTTGTCAGATGGGACTAGCGTTGATAGAATAGGAGTACTGAGCACTCGTACCTCTTTTTTAGGGAAAAAGCAGTCGTATGTCTAGTACTACCACTAGTTGGGTGTGTGCGACCTATACCTGTCATCACTTTAGGTCTCCTTTTCGCAGCTACGCTTCACCGTACATATTTTTTCACGCATTTATCCTCCCATATGTACTCCTAGGCTATTTCCATGTGCTCCCTTTCGCCGACATGTGGGACATAGAGCATCTGGGTCGTAGTGCATGCACGACTCGGAGCATATGCCGGGGTACTTTACATTTCAGACCTCATGAATTACATGCAAACCCCCCGCAGAAGAATAAATAAATAAATGAATTACTACATGAAACCGGATTATTTTCATAGAAACCGGAGCACGTTCATTAAATTTTGGACATAACACGTTTATAAAAAACTAGCGGACCTAAACAAGTCTAAGGGCCTCTTTGATTCGCAGGATACTGAAAACACAGAAATGGGGAAAGTATGATGCCGATGAACCGAGACGAGGAGAACTCTATTAATTCAGTTAGAGGTTAGAGTTAGATTCTAACCCTGAACTAAGTCTAAACCAAAGAGGTGCATGGATGGCATGGTTAGATTGACAATAAATGTTCTTTCTCAATCACTGTGGAACACTGCTCACTCCAATCCAAGACCAAGTGACTAGAAGCCAGAAGCACCTATAGAGGCGATGGTCGCGAGCGGCAGTCGGCTGTGCCAAATCATCCAAGGCGCCGGCGTGCGGCCCCACACCGCGCAGCATTTCCAGACGGTGCTGGCGACCGCCGGTGTCGTAGCCCTCGCTGACGCCGGTTTCGCCTCTCGCATGGACAACATGATGGTCAACTCCATCCGCAAGTTCGCCGCCGTCAAGAAGCGTGTAGCAAAAGCTCCTACTAGTCCTGCCAGCCACCACGCTCATGCGCGAGGGAGGGACGCAGCTTCATTGACTTACTGCTCCTGCCTTTGCGTCTATGACAGGTGGGCCCAAAATATGGTTGGCCCACCTGTCATGCAGCCAAAGGCAGGTGCAGTTATGGCACCGGAGCTCAGTCCGCGAGGCAGAGGGCGTTGTAGTAATCAAACTTCTCGGTCTTGTACGAGTTGACGCGACACATCAAAGCACTGCACTCGATATAAGTCTTTTTACACATTTCAAATGGACTACTACATACGGATGTATGTAGACATATTTTGCTTCATATGTAGTCACTTGTTGCAATCTCTAAAAAGCCTTATATTTGGAAATGGAGGGATTACAACGCATGCATGCATGCTGTGACTTCCCTTTTGATACTTGCATGTGTTGATTTGATGCACCTTGCCAAATTTTGACTATAAATTTAACTAACCAAATTTCCGTGCATGTCACAAAAAATTACGGGGCTGTTTGGATTGTGACTATGTTTGCCTTATGTTGCCACATTATTTTTCCCACACTTGCCACACTTGCCTAACTTGAGTTGCTCAAATTGTTAGACACACTTTGGCATGCCTAAGGGAATCTTGCCACACTTTTTGTGTCTATGACATGTGGGGTTCACTGCTAATAAAAAATTTCTTGTCTTAGGTGTGGCTAATAAAAAAGACTTATATTTAGGAACGGAGGGAGTAGAAAATATAAATAATAATGCATGTTGGGGCAACCCACGTTTCCGATAATTTTAGCTGTGGGCTTGTTCACAATTTTTACGAGGGGGTGGTTGTTCATTTAATGGACGGACTTGTACCAGACTTGAACGATACAAAGTGCGACCTGGCACACCGTAACACCACTGGGAACAAGCGGGTAGCTATCTCAAAAACCAATCAACAACTAAAAAAAACAGCGACCTCGCACGTAGTACACAATTTTAAATGATTGTTTTGATGGAGTGAAAAAGGAAAACTACCCCACTACTTATATATAGGCCGGAGCCTCCGCGCTTGCTTGCTTGGGTTGCTCTATTCACACACTCTCATCCTCTCCAGATCTAAACAAGATAGGGGTGGTAACACTGTCTTTCTCCCTTCAAAAAACACTGTATTTCTATCCTCACCGCTGGTTACAGATTCGGACGTATCCCCCTCCGCCGGTGAAGGGGAGGAGGGGCAGCGTTTAGGCCGTCATCGACAGCGAGGGAGGAGACCCGCTGCCGGCCGCACCATTATCTCTGGCCGAGCGCCGGTGCGGGACGTCCTCCGATCCCTTCGTCGTTGCCCTAGTGTGGGCGGATTCGGCCTCCCGCCGCCCACCTATCCACATCCTGACGACCTTCAGGTATTTCTTCCTTTGAAACCGCCTTAGCTCTCTTCCCCAACTCGCTACGTCGCTGCATGTGCATCACTTTCTACCTCTCAGCCCCTCTCGATCGGATGGTCCAACGTCACCTTTTTTTCTTCTATTTTTAGAGGTAAAGCTACTTCATGGAGTCGAATCATGTACTTGGTTCAAACAAGAAATAAAGTGGGGGTGGGGGAATTTAGTATGTAGTACATCGGACTTGGTACAAATAGGAAGGAAAGGGGGTGAAAGTAGTACAGACTGGTCATCCAACCGGTATCTTGGTCGAAAAGGGAAATATAGGGGTAACGCTGAACACAGTGGTATGACCAGGACTAGATTTGCTATCCACACATAGGAGTAGGTGGCTAGAGTGAACAAAAATGGGACCAACCCAGATATGTTTCTAGGATGTTTCTTTCTCGGGGCAACAAACTATGAATCGCCACTTTTATGCCCCTGTTTAGGTACATGGTGCTGGACTGCTGGTGCACGCACTGTCCCATGCCCTTATACCAAATATTTAGTTGTTCTTAATCTAATGCCCCTGGTAAAAATGAAGCCATGCCACTGTTATAAGCCATGACAAGTTTAGCCAAATGTTTTTGCCTGTAATTGTTTGAGACTCTCACTGTTTCCTCTGTAGCTTTTTGTGTAAACAGGGATATCCATTTCACCTGGTTGCTGTTGCGACCTTTTGGTGCACTGCACAAAACTCTTCTTAAAAGAAGTGACTTTTGTGCTATTTAACTGGAATGTCAGAATGGAACAGTTGGTTCATTTCGGTGGAACTGCACAAAGCGAGATCTGTGTTCCAATCCTCATTATCCATATTGGCACCATAACCTTCCTTTAGGTAAGAATGATAGTTAATGCATGTGTTCATCTCTATTTTGCGACTGCCATGAGAAAATAATGCTATTTTTTACTAGTACACTTGTACTCCCTCACTGACAAAACCAATTCTAAAATAGAAGGATAATCATGTACTTGGTTTCACCAAGTGGTGAGGAGAATGAGAAACAGAGCATGAAGAGGAAGAAGAAGAATAAACAGTGCCAAGGCGATCTTGTTGAAGCCAGAGGCCTCAGTCGAGGCCATTCAAGGGCTCCGTCGACGACTACCTTACATGTGAGACGATCCTTCAGGGAGCCCTTCCACTTCTGCTGTCTCACTTAATTAATTAGGAGTACTTAAATACCACTAATTTATTGCTCCCTAATTTTCCTGTCGAAATTAAACAAATCTTTAGTAGCGCCCTATGCTGAATCATGTACATGTGTATGTTTGTCTATGGAGGTGAATCATGTGGTGGAGCAGGGAGGGAATATTAGTAGTGTCATGACATAATAGTGCTATTGTTTTGCATGTCAATTTATTGCCATTGGTTCAATGAGGCAATGTTTTGTGTATTGTCCATCATGAATTTGATGCCACTGTTAGAGTAATATGCTAATGTCTTTCTATCCTTTCTCACTAAGCTAATGAAGGTTTCACCTTGTTCCTACTTGTGCAAACATGGATCATGTTGTGCCAATCATACATTTTAGTGGAACTACACAAGACAATACAATGAACTGTATCCCAGCCTATGCTTTAATTCTGCTGGAAGTTCTTGGTAATGTTTCGATATAATCTCAGCACTGGTAAACAAGAGTGATTTCAACCATACATTTGAAGTGCACAAAAATATATACTATTGAGTCATTCCAGTGAGTGCTTTATCATCTCTTATGGGACTACATGAATAAGTTTTTTTCCTCAGGTTGGTCCGGGCCTAAGGCCTTCATCCATATTAGCTTGTTGTCATCTCTATTTGTATCGTGCTACTGTCATGAGAAACTATGATACATGTATTGTTGTCATCTCTTTACACGTTAAAGTTTTGCAACCTATGATACATGGCAATGCTTTGAGTGTTGAGCTAATTGGCACTGATTAAATAAACTAATACCTCTCTTTAAGCAAGACTACTATGTTGCTAACTTTACCCATTAAGATAATGAGGGTGTTGTTGGAAATATGCCCTAGAGGCAATAATAAAATGGTTATTATTATATTTCCTTGTTCATGATAATTGTCTATTGTTCACGCTATAATTGTGTTATCCGGAAATCGTAATACATGTGTGAATACATAGACCACAACGTGTCCCTAGTAAGCCTCTAGTTGACTAGCTCGTTGATCAACAGATAGTCATGGTTTCCTGACTATGGACATTGGATGTCATTGATAACGGGATCACATCATTAGGAGAATGATGTGATGGACAAGACCCAATCCTAAGCATAGCGCAAAGATCGTGTAGTTCGTTTGCTAGAGCTTTTCCAATGTCAAGTATCTTTTCCTTAGACCATGAGATCGTGTAACTCCCGGATACCGTAGGAGTGCTTTGGGTGTACCAAACGTCACAACGTAACTGGGTGACTATAAGGTACACTATAGGTATCTCTAAAAGTGTCTGTTGGGTTGACACGGATCGAGACTGGGATTTGTCACTCCGTATGACGGAGAGGTATCTCTGGGCCCACTCGGTAATGCATCATCATAATGAGATCAATGTGACCAAGTGTTTGGTCACGGGATCATGCATTACGGTACGAGTAAAGCGACTTGCCGGTAACGAGATTGAACGAGGTATTAGGATACCGACGATCGAATCTCGGGCAAGTAACGTACCGATTGACAAAGGGAATTGTATACGGGATTGATTGAATCCTCGACGTCGTGGTTCATCTGATGAGATCATCGTGGAACATGTGGGAGCCAACATGGGTATCCAGATCCCGCTGTTGGTTATTGACCGGAGAGTCATCTCGGTCATGTCTGCATGTCTCCCGAACCCGTAGGGTCTACACACTTAAGGTTCGGTGACGCTAGGGTTGTAGAGATATTAGTATGCGGAAACCCGAAAGTTGTTCGGAGTCCCGGATGAGATCCTAGATGTCACGAGGAGTTCCGGAATGGTCTGGAGGTGAAGAAGTATATATAGGAAGTCCAGTTTCGGCCACCGGGAAAGTTTCGGGGGTTATCGGTATTGTACCGGGACCACCGGAAGAGTCCCGGGGGTCCACCGCGTGGGGCCACCTATCCCGGAGGGCCCCATGGGCTGAAGTGGGAGGGGAACTAGCCCCTGGTGGGCTGGTGCGCCCCCCATGGGCCTCCCCCTGCGCCTAGGGTTGGAAACCCTGGGGGTGGTGGGCGCCCCACCTGACTTGGGGGGCAAGTTCCCCCCCTTGGCCGCCGCCCCCCCCATGTAGATGGGATCCCCAGGTCCGGCGCCCCCCCAGGGGGCCTATATATAGTGGGGGGGGAGGGCAGTAGTACCCTAGCCCCTGGCGCCTCCCTCTCCCTCCCGTGACACCTCTCCCTCCCGCTTCCGCTTGGCGAAGCCCTGCCAGGATCCCCGCTACTTCCACCACCACGCCGTCATGTTGCTGGATCTCCATCAACCTCTCGTTCTCCCCTTGCTGGATCAAGAAGGAGGAGATGTCGCTGCTCCGTACGTGTGTTGAACGCGGAGGTGCCGTCCGTTCGGCGCTCGGTCATCGGTGATTTGGATCACGACGAGTACGACTCCATCAACCCCGTTCACTTGAACGCTTCCGCTCGCGATCTACAAGGGTATGTAGATGCAGTCCTTCCTTCTCGTTGCTAGTAAACTCCATAGATGGATCTTGGTGATGCGTAGAAATTTTTTGATTTCTGCTACGATCCCCAATAGTGGCATCAGAGCCAGGTTTATGCGTAGTTTCTATGCACGAGTAGAACACAAACTTGTTGTGGGCGTAGATGTTGTCAATTTCCTTGCCACTACTAGTCTTATCTTGTTTCGGCGGCATTGTGGGATGAAGCGGCCCGGACCGACCTTACACATACGCTTACGTGAGACAGGTTCCACCGACTGAGATGCACTAGTTGCATAAGGTGGCTAGCGGGTGTCTGTCTCTCCCACTTTAGTCGGAACGGATTCGATGAAAAGGGTCCTTATGAAGGGTAAATAGAAATTGGCATATCATGTTGTGGTTTTACGTAGGTAAGAAACATTCTTGCTAGAAACCTATATAAGCCACGTAAAAACTTGCAACAACAATTAGAGGACGTCTAACTTGTTTTTGCAGCATATGCTTGGTGATGTGATATGGCCAGAAGATGTGATGAATGATATATGTGATGTATGAGATTGATCATGTTCTTGTAATAGGAATCACGACTTGCATGTCGATGAGTATGACAACCGGCAGGAGCCATAGGAGTTGTCTTTAATTTTTGTATGACCTGCGTGTCATTGAATAACGCCATGTAAATTACTTTACTTTATTGTTAAACACGTTAGCCGTAGAAGTAGAAGTAATCGTTGGCGTGACAACTTCATGAAGACACGATGATGGAGATCATGATGATGGAGATCATGGTGTCATGCAGGTGACAAAGATGATCATGGCGCCCCGAAGATGGAGATCAAAAGGAGCAAAATGATATTGGTCATATCATGTCACTATTTGATTGCATGTGATGTTTATCATGTTTTACATCTTATTTGCTCAGAACGACGGTAGTAAGTAAGATGATCCCTTATAATAATTTCAAGAAAGTGTTCCCCCTAACTGTGCACCGTTGCGAAGGTTCGTTGTTTCAAAGCACCACGTGATGATCGGGTGTGATAGATTCTAACGTTCGCATACAACGGGTGTTGACAAGCCTAGCATGTACAGACATGGCCTCGGAACACACGCAATACACTTAGGTTGACTTGACGAGCCTAGCATGTACAGACATGGCCTCGGAACACGGAAGACCGAAAGGTCGAGCATGAGTCATATAGAAGATACGATCAACATGAAGATGTTCACCGATCTTGACTGGTCCGTCTCACGTGATGATCGGACATGGCCTAGTTGACTCGGATCATGTTTCACTTAGATGACTAGAGGGATGTCTATCTGAGTGGGAGTTCATTGAATAATTTGATTAGATGAACTTAATTATCATGAACTTAGTCTAAAATCTTTACAATATGTCTTGTAGATCAAATGGCCCACGTTGCCCTCAACTTCAATGCGTTCCTAGAGAAAACCAAGCTGAAAGATGATGGCAGCAACTATACGGACTGGGTCCGGAACCTGAGGATCGTCCTCATAGCTGCCAAGAAATATTATGTCCTATAAGCACTGCTAGGTGATGCACCCATCCCAGAGAACCAAGACGTTATGAACGCTTGGCAGTCACGTGCTGATGATTACTCCCTCGTTCAGTGCGGCATGCTTTACAGCTTAGAACCAGGGCTCCAAAAGCGTTTTGAGCAACACGGAGCATATGAGATGTTCGAAGAGCTGAAAATGGTTTTCCAAGCTCATGCCCGGGTCGAGAGATATGAAGTCTCCGACAAGTTCTTCAGTTGTAAGATGGAAGAAAACAAGTCTGTCAGTGAGCACATACTCAAAATGTCTGGGTTGCACAACCGCTTGACTCAGCTGGGAGTGAATCTCCCGGATGACGCGGTCATTGACAGAATCCTTCAATCGCTTCCACCAAGCTATAAGAGCTTTGTGATGAACTTCAATATGCAGGGGATGGAAAAGACCATCCCTGAGGTATATTCAATGCTGAAATCAGCGGAGGTGGAGATCAGAAAGGAACATCAAGTGTTGATGGTGAATAAAACCACTAAGTTCAAGAAAGGCAAGGGTAAGAAGAACTTCAAGAAGGACGGCAAGGGAGTTGCCGCGCCCGGTAAGCCAGTTGCCGGGAAAAAGCCAAAGAATGGACCCAAGCCTGAGACTGAGTGCTTTTATTGCAAGGGAAGTGGTCACTGGAAGCGGAACTGCCCCAAATACTTAGCGGACAAGAAGGCCGGCAACACCAAAGGTATATGTGATATACATGTAATTGATGTGTACCTTACCAGCACTCGTAGTAGCTCCTGGGTATTTGATACCGGTGCGTTTGCTCATATTTGTAACTCAAAACAGGAGCTGCGGAATAAACGGAGACTGGCGAAGGACGAGGTGACGATGCGCGTCGGGAATGGTTCCAAGGTCGATGTGTTCGCCGTTGGCACGCTACCTCTGCATTTACCTACAGGATTAGTTTTAAACCTCAATAATTGTTATTTAGTGCCACCTTTGAGCATGAACATTGTATTAGGGTCTCGTTTAATGCGAGATGGCTACTCATTTCAATCCGAGAATAATGGTTGGTCTATTTATATGAGAGATATGTTTTATGGTCATGCCCCGCTGGTCAATGGTTTATTCTTAATGAATCTCGAACGTGATGTTACACATATTCATAGTGTGAATACCAAAAGATGTAAAGTTCATAACGATAGTCCCACATACTTGTGGCACTGCCGCCTTGGTCACATTGGTGTCAAACGCATGAAGAAGCTCCATGCAGATGGACTTTTGGAGTCTCTTGATTACGAATCATTTGACACATGCGAACCATGCCTCATGGGTAAGATGACCAAGACTTTGTTCTCAAGAACAATGGAGCGAGCAACCAACTTATTGGAAATCATACATACCGATGTGTGCGGTCCAATGAGTGTTGAGGCTCGCGGTGGCTATCGTGATGTTCTCACTCTCACTGATGACTTAGGTAGATATGGGTATGTCTACCTAATGAAACACAAGTCTGAGACCTTTGAAAAGTTCAAGGAATTTCAGAGTGAGGTTGAGAATCAACGTGACAGGAAAATAAAGTTCTTACGATCAGATCGTGGAGGAGAATATTTGAGTCACGAATTTGGCACACACTTAAGGACATGTGGAATAGTTTCACAACTCACGCCGCCTGGAACACCTCAGTGAAATGGTGTGTCCGAACGTCGGAATCGCACTCTATTGGATATGGTGCGATCTATGATGTCTCTTACCGATCTACCGCTCTCATTTTGGGGCTATGCTTTAGAGACTGCCGTATTCACTTTAAATAGGGCTCCGTCGAAATCCGTTGAGATGGCACCGTATGAATTATGGTTTGGGAAGAAACCTATGCTGTCGTTTCTAAAAGTTTGGGGATGCGATGCTTATGTCAAGAAACTTCAACCTGAAAAGCTCGAACCCAAGTCGGAGAAATGCGTCTTCATAGGATACGCCAAGGAAACCATTGGGTATACCTTCTACCTCAGATCCGAAGGCAAGATCTTTGTTGCCAAGAACGGGTCCTTTCTGGAGAAAGAGTTTCTCTCGAAAGAAATAAGTGGGAGGAAAGTGGAACTTGATGAGGTGATAGTCACCCCTTTCGACCCGGAAAGTAGCGCAGCGCGGGAAGATGTTCCTATGGTGCCTACACCGACTGGGGAGGAAGTTAATGATGATGATCATGAAGCTTCGGATGAAGTTACTTCTGAACTTCGTAGGTCCACAAGGACACGTTCCGCACCAGAGTGGTACGGCAACCCTGTCCTGGAAATCATGTTGTTAGACAATGCTGAACCTTCGAACTATGAAGAAGCAATGGCGGGCCCAGATTCCGACAAATGGCTAGAAGCCACGAAATCCGAGATAGGATCCATGTATGAAAACGAAGTATGGACTTTGACTGACTTGCCCGATGATCGACGAGCGATAGAAAACAAATGGATCCTTAAGAAGAAGACAGACTCGGATGGTAATTTGACCATCTATAAGGCTCGACTTGTCGCTAAGGGTTATCGACAAGTTCAAGGGGTTGACTACGATGAGACTTTCTCACCCGTAGCGAAGCTGAAGTCCATCCGAATCATGTTAGCAATTGCCGCATTCTATGATTATGAGATATGGCAAATGGACGTCAAAACGGCATTCCTTAACGGCTTTCTTAAGGAAGAATTGTATATGATGCAGCCAGAAGGTTTTTTCGATCCTAAGAATGCTAACAAGGTTTGCAAGCTCCAACGCTCCATCTATGGGCTGGTGCAAGCATCTCGGAGTTGGAACATTCGATTTGATGAGATGATCAAAGCGTTTGGGTTTACACAGACTTATCGAGAACCCTGTGTTTACAAGAAAGCGAGTGGGAGCTCTGTAGCATTTTTCATATTATATGTGGATGACGTACTATTGATGGGAAATGATGTAGAATTCTTGGAAAGTATAAAGGCCTATTTGAATAAGTGTTTTTCAATGAAGGACCTTGGAGAAGCTGCTTATATGTTAGGCATCAAGATCTATAGAGATAGATCAAGACGCCTCCTTGGTCTTTCACAAAGTACGTACCTTGACAAGATATTGAAAGAGTTCAATATGGATCAGTCCAAGAAGGGGTTCTTGCCTGTATTGCAAGGTGTGCAATTGAACACGGCTCAATGCCCGACCACGGCAGAAGATAGGGAAAAGATGAGTGTCATCCCCTATGCCTCGGCCATAGGGTCTATTATGTATGCCATGCTGTGTACCAGACCTGATGTAAACCTTGTCGTAAGTTTGGTAGGAAGGTACCAAAGTAATCCCAGCATGGAACATTGGACAGCGGTCAAGAATATCCTAAAGTACCTGAAGAGGACTAAGGATATGTTTCTCGTTTATGGAGGTGACGAAGAGCTCGTCGTAAAGGGTTACGTCGATGCTAGCTTCGACACAGATCTGGACGACTCTAAGTCACAAACCGGATACGTGTATATTTTGAATGGAGGGGCAGTAAGCTGGTGCAGTTGCAAGCAAAGCGTCGTGGCGGGATCTACATGTGAAGCGGAGTACATGGCGGCCTCAGAGGCAGCACAGGAAGCAATCTGGATAAAGGAGTTCATTGCCGACCTAGGGGTGATTCCCAATGCGTCGGGCCCGATGACTCTCTTCCGTGACAACACTGGAGCTACTGCCCTTGCCAAGAGCCCGGGTTTCACAGGAAGACCAGGCATATCAAGCGTCGCTTCAACTCCATCCGTGAAAGTGTTCAAAATGGAGACATAGATATTTGTAAAGTACATACGGACCTGAATGTAGCAGATCCGTTGACTAAACCTCTCCCTAGAGCAAAACATGATCAACACCAGAACTCTATGGGTGTTCGATTCATCACAATGTAACTAGATTATTGACTCTAGTGCATGTGGGAGACTGTTGGAAATATGCCCTAGAGGCAATAATAAAATGGTTATTGTTATATTTCCTTGTTCATGATAATTGTCTATTGTTCACACTATAATTGTGTTATCCGGAAATCGTAATACATGTGTGAATACATAGACCACAACGTGTCCCTAGTAAGCCTCTAGTTGACTAGCTCGTTGATCAACAGATAGTCATGGTTTCGTGACTATGGACATTGGATGTCATTGATAACTGGATCACATCATTAGGAGAATGATGTGATGGACAAGACCCAATCCTAAGCATAGCGCAAAGATCGTGTAGTTCGTTTGCTAGAGCTTTTCCAATGTCAAGTATCTTTTCCTTAGACCATGAGATCGTGTAACTCCCGGATGCCGTAGGAGTGCTTTGGGTGTACCAAACGTCACAACGTAACTGGGTGACTATAAAGGTACACTACAGGTATCTCTGAAAGTGTCTGTTGGGTTGACACGGATCGAGACTCGGATTTGTCACTCCGTATGACGGAGAGGTATCTCTGGGCCCACTCGTTAATGCATCATCATAATGAGCTCAATGTGACCAAGTGTTTGGTCAAGGGATCATGCATTACGGTACGAGTAAAGTGACTTGCCGGTAACGAGATTGAACGAGGTATTGGGATACCGACGATCGAATCTCGGGCAAGTAACATACCGATTGACAAAGGGAATTGTATACGGGATTGATTAAATCCTCGACATCATGGTTCATGCGATGAGATCATCGTGGAACATGTGGGAGCCAACATGGGTATCCAGATCCCGCTGCTGGTTATTGACCGGAGAGTCGTCTCGGTCATGTCTGCATGTCTCCCGAACCCGTAGGGTCTACACACTTAAGGTTCGGTGACGCTAGGGTTGTAGAGATATTAGTATGCGGAAACCCGAAAGTTGTTCGGAGTCCCGTACGTCACGAGGAGTTCCGGAATGGTCCGGAGGTGAAGAATTATATATAGGAAGTCCAGTTTCGGCCACCGGGAAAGTTTCGGGGGTTATCGGTATTGTACCGGGACCACCGGAAGGGTCCCGGGGGTCCATCGGGTGGGGCCACCTATCCCGGAGGGCCCCATGGGCTGAAGTGGGAGGGGAACCAGCCCCTGGAGGGCTGGTGCGCCCCCCATGGGCCTCCCCCTGCACCTAGGGTTGGAAACCCTGGGGGTGGGGGCGCCCCACCTAACTTGGGGGGCAAGTTCCCCCCCTTGGCCGCCGCACCCCCATGTAGATGGGATCCCCAGGGCCGGCGCCCCCCCAGGGGCCTATATATAGTGGGGGGGAGGGAGGGAAGCAGTACCCTAGCCCCTGGCGCCTCCCTCTCCCTCCCGTGACACCTCTCCATCCCGCTTGCGCTTGGCAAAGCCCTGCCGGGATCCCCGCTACTTCCACCACCACGCCGTCGTGCTGCTGGATCTCGATCAACCTCTCCTTCCCCCCTTGCTGGATCAAGAAGGAGGAGACGTTGCTGCTCCGTACGTGTGTTGAACGCGGAGGTTCCGTCCGTTCGGCGCTCGGTCATCGGTGATTTGGATCACGACGAGTACGACTCCATCAACCCCGTTCACTTGAATGCTTCCGCTCGCGATCTACAAGGGTATGTAGATGCACTCCTTCCTTCTCGTTGCTAGTAAACTCCATAGATGGATCTTGGTGATGCGTAGAAATTTTCTGATTTCTGCTACGATCCCCAACAGGTGATTCTATTTGTTAGTGTATGTTTCATCAACTAGTCCCACTATTACAGTAATCTCACTCTCTCAATATATGTGCCAATAGGGATGCTCGATTTTGGTGGAACTGCACAAAAACTTTGGGTGCTTCATTGCCTCGGCAGCTTCCGTCCTTTCCCATGAGTCGCTAATCTGGGCCTGCTTTCTTCCTTTGCTATTAGTCGCTTCTCTTATCTCGGCTTCCAATCAAAGGAAAAAGTAATTGATATGCTACCTCACACAGGTTGGTACTGGTCTTTATCCTGATTATTGTGCTTGTCATGTATTGGTAATTTGGTATTGTGCTACTATTTGCCGATTTTATAAAGTAGTAACTTGGAGCCTGAACTCGCAGGCAAATCATTACATTGGGTGATTTAAGTAGAACTGCACAAAAAGATCAGATGGACAGATACTTATGCTGCTGCTATGTACTCCAAAGTTCACTCAGACAAGCATCGATGTTGATTAGAATTCCTATATTCTTTGGAGTATCAACCGGCGTCAACCAGTTGTCAAACTCCAAGTATTAGGAGAGTGAACGCTAAAAATATTGCTTGGCGCATAGCCCAGAAAAACACAGTCCAGTCTTTAATCCCAACTTGTGCCTTTTGGTTATCGGCAGATATGGTATCGAACTGTATGGCATGGAGTCTAAAGATTCCAGACAAGTTGGTTGACGCGTATATTCATCTGGCACTTTATCAGTCTGCACGCCAGGGATGCTCCATTTCAGTTGAACTGCACAAAAAATTTGGGTGGTTCATTTTCTCAACCGCCTCCTTTCTCGTATGCAATGTAGAATTTTGGCGAGCTACATGACCAAGATGAGCCAGTAAACTAGTTGGATGAAAGTAGTGGCCAAGTTGCTCAAACCTCCCTCGGCACGAGGCCACTATTTGAGGATAAACCTACAAAGTTCAGATTGTCTGTGCTGCCTCTTATGTACTCAAAAGTTTACTCGTACAAGCATTAATTTTACCAAGAAGTACCTCCGGCTGAACACCATTTACCAGTCTGCAATGTAGAATTTTGGCGAGCTACAGGACCAAGATGAGCCAGTAAACTAGTTGGATGAAAGTAGTGGCCAAGTTGCTCAAACCTCCCTCGGCACGAGGCCACTATTGGAGGATAAACCTACCAGCAAAGTTCAGATTGTCTGTGCTGCCTCTTATGTACTCGAAAGGTTACTCGTACAAGCATTAATTTTAGCAAGACGTACCTCCGACTGAACACCATTGACCAGTCTGTACCCTAGGTAATTAAAGTTCGTCCATGAATCATATTGGCTGTGATCTCAATCATTTGGACGCATAAACATACTGAACATGTGTATATCTGAATCTTTTTGTGAATTATCTATGAATATTGTTGTGTGATCTATCAATCATTTGGATCCATAGACATGCTGAACTTGTGTATATATGAATCTTTTCAGTTGTTGATAGTGAATGTTGGCTATGAATATGAACGTGTCCTGTGAACCTGAGTTTGATACGAATGTTTACCTTTTCTGTTGTGCTTGTGTGTGAACTTGTTAGTATGCCTACTATGGGGTATGTGACGTGTGGGTGTCAACGGCACACCTTCTTCCCGAGAAGAATTGCACCTGCTTTGTTAGGGTAGCAACAACGCATCGACTCTTTTTAATCTTTTTGCTCTGTCTTGCCCCCTCCCCCGCTCAACCCCTGCCGTAATGTTTTCTGCCTCAAAACAAACATAGTACTGCGTTGTTTTTGGGGCTTGAAGAAAAATCAAGTGCTGGTTTCTATAGGTTGGCCCGCCCGGCAAATGGGCCGCCGGTCCACCACGGACTGGGAGGCTAAAAATACAAGTTGTATGGTGCAGAGGCAAGTAAAAAAACCCATCGAGAGCCATCCACTGAAGAAAAAAAATCGCTCCTGATGTGCTTCTTCAGTCGTGCCGCCGGCCCCCTCTATAATCCAGTTCGCTTGGGGATCTGGTATCATTTTTTTCCAGAGGGCAAACAAGTATCAACTAGGCCTAGGTTTTGTATTTTAACATGCGTAGCCCATGACATACGGTGATAGTGGTTTCAACTTATTTTTTGAGGTCCATACCGGCCTATGGGCTTTTTCTTAAAGATCGGTAGCCCAATGTATTTTTTTAACCACATTATATATATTTTTATATTATTACTATTATCGTATATTTTATAGAGACTTATATATACATTATAAAAACATCCCACGTGTTATTAACTTATAAAAGTAAATGTTTAATAGAAGTTGGCAAGGAAAATCCTGGTTGTTTTTGACTCACAGGCAAGGAAAATCCTGGTGATTGCGTACAAATGCTTGCGAAGATTTTAAGGACCAATGTAATAATAACGCACTCATTTTTATTTTGAGCAATAACTCACTAATTTGTTAATTATGTATATAAAAATGTGCCTCTCCTGTTTATTTTTTATATTAATTGCTCCTTCTAACATAATATTATATATATAACGAGCCCAGCTAATTCGTGCATTTGAAGGAAGTGCAAATGGGCTGGGATTTCTTAGATAATATAAATGTGCCGCATTGATGTGAAATTATTTGTTCACCCAGCCCAGCAAATGGACTGTACATTCTAGAAAACATGGGTTAAATATATGCCACATTTTTGCTGGCTGACATGTGGGCCAATAGGTCGAAGCCTACACAGCGCATTGCCAACTTGGTCGGCATGCACCTTCAATCTCTCGTCTTCTTCCTCCAGCATCGCCGAGACCGCCTGGTCCGGCCTCCGGCAGCTAGCAGCTCTGCTTAGCATGCATCGCTGCAAAGCGCTACCCCACCACCGGCCAGGCTATCCCTCCACCCCTCCACACCTCCTGTTATTCTCCACCGACTGCAGCCCCACGCTGCACCAGAACCAGTTATAACCCTTCTCCTCCACTCAATCTGCGACTCCACTGCCGCGTCTTCCCATCTCCGAGTTGTTCCGGTCCGGGCCCTCGCCGTCGTCCATTGCCTCACTGTGCTCGGTGCGGCGTGGTCAATTAACGAGAGTCATTGGAAGAGGACTGTACGTGCAGAGCCTGACGGCTGGGACCCACGAGGTCCATGGTCGCACGCAAGGAAAGTTCCTCCTTATTAAGCTGGAAAAAATGTTACCTCCACCTGACAGTTGGGACCCACCGGCTGTATCTTCGCACGGAAGGAAGTGCCTCATTGTTATGCAAAAAAAATTATTCCTCCCGTTGACAGGTGGGACCTGTCAGATTTGGAGGCCGACTAGTGGGCCTACTAAGCGGACGTGTACGCAGGGCTTTGTCAACTTAATCAACAAATGATTCTAGTAGCTAGACCGTTGGATGTTAATCCAACAGCCGTGCTCCTTCTTCAACCTCTGTTCTTGCTCCTGTCTCCCGTGGGCGGCACCGCGGCTGTGCTGCCGCGCACCCGAACCAGTCAAGTTTCCCACTCCTCTCCATCTGCGACTCCACTGCCCCGTCTCCCCCATCTCCGGGTCATTCCAGTCTGGGGCCTCGCCGTCGTCCACCGGCCTTTGGTGCGCTCAGCACGGTGTGGTCAACGTGGTCAACAACCGAGAGACATCGGAAGATGACTGTACGTGAGAGGCTGACAGTGGGGACACACCACGCCCATGGGCGCATGCATGCAACGGAACGCGGCGTGGTCAACGTGGTGAAGGAACGACTTCCATCGGAAGTGTACTATACGTGGAGAGGCTGACAGCTGGGTCCACAGCCGCAGCAAGGAAGTGCCTCCTTATTACGCGGAAAATAATGATTCCTCCACCTAATAGCTGGGACCCACCGGACAGGCCACCGTATTTTGCGAAAAAACATTTCCCTCCTGACTGCTGGGACCCACCGGACGGGTCTCCTAATTTCGCGAAAAACACGTTCTGCCCGCTGTCAGCTCGGACCCACCGGAAGTGCCTCCTTATTACGCATAAAAAAATGAGTACTCCCCCTGCTAGCTGGGACCCACTTTGGTGGGAGGCTGACTTGTGGGCCTACTAAGTTGACGGGGACGGAGGTCTTTGTCAAATTAGTCTATATGAACGATTCTAGCTCCACTGATCGTACGATGTCCATCGAACGGCCGTAGTGCTTCTTCAACCTATGGTCTTCTTGCTCCAGCCGCCCAAACCAGCGCAGGTCGTGCCGCATGCTCCTGCCTCCCGTGGCCGGCTGTGATGCCGCGGAGGCCTCACCGCCCCCTACTACTCCCACCACTGGCCAAGCCATCCCTCTACTCACCCACACACCCTGTTATTCTACGGCGACAGCAGCCTCACAGGCTCACACCGCAGCCGAACCAGTGAACCCTCGTACTCCTCTCCGCACGGGCTTCAAGTGCCGCGTCTTCCCCGGCTCCTCGTCGTCCCCTTCCTAGGCCTCGCCGTCGTCCACCGCCCTGGTGATCTCGACGCAGTGTGGTCAACGTGGTCAAGGAACGACTTCCATCGGAAGAGTACTGTACGTGGAGAGGCTGACAGATGGGTCCACGGCCGCAGCAAGGAAGTGCCTCCTTATTACGCGCAAAATAATTATTCCTCCACCTGACAGCGAGGACCCACCGGACGGGCCACCGTATTTCGCGAAAAAAACATTTCCCCCTGACTGCTGGGACCCACTAGCTACATCTTCGCATGCAAGGAAGTGCGTCCGGGCAAAAAAAAAACGATTCACCCCCCTGACTGCTGGGACCCACCAGCTACATCTTCGCACGCAAGGAAGTGCCTGACAGTCGGGACCACCTGGTCGAAGCATACGTAGCGTTGTCATTCTGGTCGCGAACGTGTACGTACATACTAGTCGATGTAGACGCACGCACGTGTCGTAGTAGAGGCACGCACGTAGCATGTACACGTACGTACAGCGGCCAGTGTGCAAGAAAGAAAATACGGCCACATACGTACATACGGGCAGGGTCTCGAAGGCCTACTCGCGCATACGTACGGCCAGGGCTCGTGTACATGGCTGGGTCGGAACGGAGAAACAGCGTTGTCGTCGTGTTCATGGGGAGGCAACGGAACGCGTGGGAGCCAACCGGCTTGGACGAAATAGCCGATGGAAACGAGGCCTGGCGTACCGCAGAACGGAGGAAATGGCCTTGTGTTCGACCGGTCACGTTCGAAATGGGATCCTGTTCATCGGGAGGTGTCTGGCATACCGCAAAACGGAGGAAACAGACCTCCTACAGTCGAAACGGGGGTCCCGTTGATCGGGAGGGGTGTGGCGTACCGCAAAATGGAGGAAACGGACTTGTGTTGGAGCGCGGCGGTCAAAACGGGGGTCCTGTTCATTGGGAGGGGTGTGGCGTACCGCAAAACGGGACTCCACAGGATACTGTTCATCTCCACCGTCGCCCCCCTCCAGCCTCCACGGGCTACTGTTCATCCACCGTCGACCTCCTCCAGCCTCCACCTGCGACTGTTCATCCACGGGCTCCTGTTCATCCAGCCTCCACCTGCGACTGTTCATCCACGGGCTCCTGTTCATCCAGCCTCCACCGGCGCTACTCCACCGGCTACTGTTCAACCAGCCCTCTCCACGGGCTCCTGTTCAACCACCCCTCCACGGGCTACTGTTCATCCAGCCCTGCACCGTCTACTATTCATCCAGCCCTCCACGGGGTCCTGTTCATCCAGCCCGAACCGGCTCGATCGAGCGAGGTCCTGTTCGTCCAGAGGCAACACCACGGGGTCCTGTTCATCCAAACCCCCCAGCAATGCTCACTGTTCATCCAGAGACTGCATCGATCGGCTTCAGTTAGCAGCAGTAGCGAAGGAATCGCTCGATCGGGTTCAGTTAACAGCCATCGATCGATCGCTCGGGTTCAGTAACGCGTAGCCTGCAGTGCAATCGCTCGGGTTCAGTTAGAGCCCAACGCCTCGCTGGGGTTTAGTTAGAGCCTAACGCCTCGCACCCACGCATGTGCGTGTATGAAAGAAACGCGCATCACTCAGCCCCGACCACCCACCGTAACCGGGAACACCCCGATATTTTCCTCGCCCTCGCTTCTACCACGGTTTTTTCCGTCATGGACGGCCCAAAGAATGTCATGCAGCTGCGTCTCTGGCCTGCCCAGGACGAACAGCCCATTTTCTGTCATGATGTTTTGTGATAGAAGTAGGACCCCACCACATCTCTGATGATACCGGGTTTTGTCACAATTATCGTCATAGAAGTGTCATAAGTATGACAGAAAAAAAATTCGTTCGGCCCAAAATGTCACGGATGTGTCTTTTTTTTGTAGTGAATTAAGCATATAGAACATGAAGCAGTCTGATGGAACCAACAGGTGGCATCAGAACAACACCATTATCATAAATATAGCATGCAAGAAGTAAAATAGTAGGTAGTGATATCTAGGAAGTACAGTAATACTTAGGACAAAACTAAAGCATATTAACTATATGTGCACTGGTATGTAATTTAGCACATGTAACATGTTCACTGCCAGAAGTATGGCCCTACAGGTGCAAGCAGAATAACGCGTTTCTTGAAAAACTGAATGATGCCTTGAAGAAATTCAAAGGTGCGGTGCTTATGCTAAGAAAGTGAACGTAGGCTCCGGCCGTTGGATAATAGTACCTGATTCTCGGCGGCGTATGGGTATCGTTGGCATACATGATAGCTAAGGATCGTCGACAGTGCTCGTGTTGCGGTTGAGTTTGGGCCAGCTGTCGCCGTCGCTGAAGCGGCTCCGGTTCTACGGTTGCGGCGCCTGTCGACATACAAGAAAGCTCATCTGTGGTAAGTGAACAGTTGCACGATAAAGAGAAAAACCAAAGGAGTACAAATCGAAATAACCTGATGAGGCTGCGGTGTCGGTAAAGCAGGGCCGGTGGAGTTGAATATGGCTTCCGTGAGCAGGTCCGGTGCAGTGGACGAAGGCTTCGGCGGGTGAAGGAGTCCTAGACTAAGGGGTCCTCGGGCGTCCGGCCTGTTAGCCATGGGCCGGACTGATGGGCTGTGAAGATACGAAGACCGAAGACTCTCTACGTGTCCGGATGGGACTCTCCTTGGCGTGGAAGTCAAGCTTGGCGATCAAATACGAAGATTCCCTTCTCTGTAACCGACTTTGTGTAACCCTAGATCCCTCCGGTGTCTATATAAACCGGAGGGTTAGGTCTATAGGACCGAATATCCATTATCGTAGTCATACAGGCTAGCCTTCTAGGGTTTAGCCATTACGATCTCGTGGTAGATCAACTCTTGTAATACTCATATTCATCAAGATCAATCAAGCAGGAAGTAGGGTATTACCTCCATAGAGAGGGCCCGAACCTGGGTAAACATTGTGTCCCCCATCTCCTGTTACCATCGACCCTAGACACACAGTTCGGGACCCCCTACCCGAGATCCGCCGGTTTTGACACCGACATTGGTGCTTTCATTGAGAGTTCCGCTATGGCGTCGCAGACAGGATTGATGGCTCGCCATGTCGTCAAGGACAACATCACCTCCGGAGGAGCCCTGGCCCCAGGCCCCCTCCGGCTGGACGGCTTTACTATGACCGCCCGATTGGCCTTTAAGCCGACGATGTCTTCTCGGGTCATCGAAAATCGTCTCCGTGTTGATTCCGAATACTCCAAGCAGATGGATCCGGCGGAGTTTTCGTCTTTGAATGAACTTCTAGATCGTATCGCCGCCTTGGGAGTCGCTACAGACTACGATCGGATTGGGCTTAAACCTGACCAGAGAAAAATCAAATCCCCCCGATCACCCATCAGGTAGCAGTGATAGAAGAGCAAAATAACAATTCTCCCTCTATACAGAGTACGGACTATGTTGGGATTTCCGAACTTGAAAAACCAGATGCCCATCTATGGAACAACACGGCTATCCTCCGAACTTAGAATCGGATGACGGGCCTGAAAAATCAGTTAACATCCAGGAGCCCGAATTATTAAGCTTGGAAATCCTTAAGGCTCCGGATCTCAATGTGGGCCAGGATTCCACTACAAAAAAATACTTCCGTGATGATACGTGTTTGTCACAGTAGGTCGCGTTTTTTGTCATGCATGTACATCCATGATGATTTTATGACAGAATCAAGATAGTCATACCTGTGCTGTCGTAGAAGTGTTCCACGACATTACCAAAATTATCATCACGGAAGTGTCCACTTCCATGACCATAAATAACGGGTCACAGAAGTGCTTTCGTCAAGGGTGACCGACACATGGCATCCACCGTAACGGAACGCCGTTAAGCTATCGGGTCAGGTTTTGGATCTGATAACCCGTTAACAGCCCCGACCAATGGGGATTTTCCACGTGTAAAATCATCATTGGCTGGAGGAAACACATGTCGGCTCATCATCGGGACAGATGTCATCCACTCATTGGATAGAAGGCGCCTATGATACGTCGACACGTGGCACGGCCCAACAGAGGCCCATTCCTGTGAAAAGGCCGGCCCGTTTGACTTGGTCAAAAGGTGGTGGGCCGGCCCATGGAAAGCCTGTTAACGGCCTGTTCGCATATAGCCCATTTACAGCCCGCTAACCCAAGGCCCGTTCCGCCCTATCCGAATTAGGCCTACTAGCGTCATCTGGACCATCCAATATGATTCCAGCCCGTTTTCACTTCTGGCCCATGTATGGCCCATGACGTCTTTCGGCCCATATGAGGCCCTTTGTAACTCTTGGCCTATTAACGTCCCGTGGTGAAACTGGCCCGTAATGAACAGTGTATCACTTTACACCGATTAACGGCCCGTGGTGAAACTAGCCCATAATGAATAGTGTATCACCTTAAACCCATTAACGGCCCGTTATTCCGTTGGGCCGTTTCCAGGGCATGTTATCTTTCGGCCTTCTCAGAGCCCATTTATTCTTGGGCTCATTTCCAGCATTCGTTTACTTACGGCCCGTTACTGTCATTTTCTGCTTGTGGGCCAAATTCAGCCCGTGGTTACAGTCGGCCCGTTTGTGGTCCGTTACTACGTTGGGCTGTTTTCATAGCGTCATCAAATACGGCCTATTAACGATGGCCCGTTATGGTCGGCCCATGAACGGACGATTCCAACTCTAGCCCGTTTACGGCCATAATGCGGTCTGTTTGGCCCATGTTTGGCCAATCGATCATACGGCCTGTATAAGGCCCATTGATGATACGGCCCGCAGAAGCCCATTATTTCTACGGCTCGTAGAAGGCCCATTGTTTCTATGGCCCGTAGAAGACCCATTGTTTCTACGGCCCGTAGAAGGCCCACTGTTTCTACGGCCAGTAGTAGGCCCAGTGTCACTATAGTAAATATTAGCCCATGGTTATTATGGCCTAGTTTAAAAAAATAGGTTATTGCAGCCACTAGCAAACCGCGGAAAAAGAATTGCAATGACTACAAGCAAACAAATAAACAAGACAACAAGGAAATAAATAAGCAAGCAACTAACGCTAGGCTATCACGGCTATTACACATATTACATCCACTGGGCAACAAAGTTCGCCACCAGTGCAAATATAGGGATCAAAGCAGCATATCATATACACTGGTTGTCACAGTTGGCGACCAGCGCAAATAAACGCCGCAGCAAAACAAATCCAGAACTGAAACCACTTCAGAAGATCTCAAGAAACAATATCCTGGGTACCCATAATGCTGGCAAGATTCTTAGCAAGGTTATTAACTTTCTCTTGTTTGGCGCTTAAATCCTCCAGCGCTTGCTGTTGCACCAGGAAATATGCATCTGAATTCTGCAGGGACTTCCTTAGTCCTTCAGCTTCCTATCGCAGCACATCTGATCGATGTCTTTCAACTTGAAGTTGAGACTCAAGAGGACGAGCTGATTCAGGCAGCGAGTTTGAAGAGCTTGTGCCAGCAGTAGTGGCCAGTAACTTGAATACTACATCAAGACATGATTTTTGGGTTCTCACACTGTCGTCAAGATAATTTTTATCAGCTTTCTTGGAGACCAACAGGGATGTCTCACTATCTTGAACCTTATTTGCATTACTTCCTTTACCATTGCATAACGCGGTACTGTTCTCCAAAATTTTTTCCGCATTCTAAAAGAGAAACAAGCAGACACATCACAGGTTTACCATGTTGTATATGAAACTCATTTTGGTAAATGAGTTCAGTAGTAAAGTGGACAGGATCACAGCATGAAACAAACATATATCTATGTACCATGGTCACTTTATGGTCTATATCATTCTAGTTTTTGTTGCCAAATCAAGATAGAGACACAGTTCAAATAATATTTGATCAAGACAAAGGAGAATAGGCAGAATATAAGTGTGGGTAACAATAGAGCAATAACAACACTTTTAATGTGCATGACATGAGAACATAACTGTTTATTCAATTGAAACTGAAATCAACATAGAGCAGGTTACAACAGCAAACCAGTTAAAGAAACAGGTTTGAAACATACCTGTTGCGCCATTGGAGTTTCAATTCCATCCTTCAAATTTGAAAATAGTTGGTATGAGTAAATACAGTAATGCAAGAGCAAAGGAGTAAGAACCATAGCTACAGAACCTGACCTGAGCACAAATCTTCTTCTCCTTAAAGTGTTGAGTTGGGATTCGGAGTGGTGGTCCTCGTGCTTTGGGCACTGCAGTTCCCTTACTAACTGCTCGTGTTTGGGTGCTTTGTGGTGGAGACGGTGCTATGTCGACTGGAACTGGGTTACTATCTGCCGGGGTTGGGGTTAGAAGGGGTGTAGCTGGTTCTCTGTCCAACTGGGTAGGGGTACAATCTGCGAGAGTCTGGGTTATGTGTGGTGGATCTGGTCCTTGGGCAAGTACAACCGTGGCTCTATCTGCATGAACTGGTAGCACTATCTTTTCTGAAGACCGTGTTGTTACTCCCTTAGATACTGCCATCACGCTCTCCAATTCAAATGGCTGATAAACAAGAAAAGTAATTGAAAGTATAGACATTGTATGATAGACAGGTGCAATGGATAGTGGGGAATAAAAGAGGGCATGAAATAATTCATATTTATGTTGTCTAACCAAACAGGATAGCATGACACAATTTCACATATATGATGGCTAACTAAACAGGATAGCATGACACAATTTCACATTATGATGGCTAACTAAAAAAGATGGAAAGACATAGTTCAAAATATGAGACTATGTAAACAGGATGACATGACATAACTATATAATGTGTTTATTAAATAGGTCGGCATGCCATAATTCACATACATTCATGGATAGAATGCCATAATTCACATACATTCACAGATAGAATGCCATAATTCAAAATATGATGACTGTAAACACTAAACAGGATGAGATGATATAACTATATGATGTCTTTATTAAATGGGTTGCCATGCCATAATTCAGATAGATGATGTGTATGTACTATGTAAACATGATGGCATGATATAATTCAAATATATGATTTATATAGTAAGCAAGTAAGCAGATGGCAACCCATATATGATGTAAAAACTAAGCAATCAAGACAACATGCATGACATGGGTAATATAACCATGCCAAGTTTGAGCATAGGCCTCAGGGGGGAAATAGGACTGGTCATCAGTCTCTGAATCCTCCTCTGAGGAGCTCTCTGTAACCAGCAAGATGTCTGCTTCAGCAGGTAGCATTGTCTGCTCTGAATACCTTGTTTTCACTCCAGATACTTCCATTACCGCTTCAAAGGGCTGGTGCACAGGAAGAGTAGTTGAATATACAAACGTTGTCGACAAATGGAACACGTAATACAAAAAAATGATAGCATGATATAATTCACATACATGATGATTGGCTAAACAGCATGGCATTGCATAATTCACATATATAATGCCTTTGCAACAAGATGGCATTGTATAATTCACATATATAATGTCTTGCAACAAGATGGCAATGCATAATTCACATATATGGTAATTAGACACTGAACAGGTGGCATTCACACAAAGCATGTCTAAACTAATCAAATGACATAGCAATGCGAGACACCATACGCACGATATGAGCAACATAACCCTTCCAAGTTAGAGCATACACCTCGGGGGGAATAGGACTGGTCATTTGTCTCTGAATCCTCCTCTGAGGAGCTATCCCTAACCAGCGAGATATGCGCTTTGTCAGATAGCATAGTCTGCTCTGAAGACCTTGTTTTCACTCCAGAATTTGCCATCACTGTGTCAAATGGCTGATGCACACGAAGAGCAGTTGAATGTACTAACATTGTTGACAAATGTAATACGTAACGAAAAAAAAGGATGGCCTGATATAATTTACATATAAGATGACTGGCTAAGCAGGATGGCATTGCAAAATTCACATATAGGATGCCTGGCTAAACAAGATGGCGTTGCATAATTCAGATAAACGATGAATAAACTAAACAGATGGCATTTGCACAAAGGATGTCTAAACTAAGCAGATGACATATTGGATGTATAAAGTAAGTGTGCAAGACACCATATGCATGATATAACCAACATTAGCATGCCACGTTAGAACGCAGACCTCAGGGGGTAAATAGGAGTTGTCTTCTCCTTCTGAATCCCCCTCTGAATAGATATCCTCCTCTCGATTACAATCCGAAATGCGTGGAGGGGGGGCTGCCTTTGCGCCTACCATGGAGCGACGTTTGCATGAAATTTTATTGCCACGCAAGGCTCGTCTCTTTTGCTCTACATGTTCAGTTCCATTGTTTACAATAATTTTCATGCATAGGAATAAAACATAGTGAGATTATGTAAGGAGTGCATGCAGAAATCTAGAGTGATGGTAGCAACCTGTTGATAGACCCAAAACCAATAATAGCAGGCAGATAATGGCTTCAGTTAAAGAATACAGATAATGGCTTCTTTACTGTTTGTTTCCCACCCAACATGAAACTCATTGTAGACACCGGAGATTAACCAAATAGTAGATAGGTACTATTGATAGCGGCCCTGCTATGTACCCCACAACCATTTAAAAACTCAAGTTTGACCATTAGTTTGGAGCTGGCTTAGAGTCTAATCGATGAACAGGACGATAAAGTAGCATCTAATATTAAGCAATGCATAACGTAAGCAGACACGAAAGAGTGCGACCTCTCTTGCGGACCCGTGTAGTCCTCGAGGTCATATGCTCGGTTAATGATGGTAATGCAGTTTTCATGGCTGCCGGCGGCGGGGAAGAAGATCTGAGGCGGCGAAAGACAGTCTGGAGGCCGGAACCCTGTTGTGCTGGACCCTTTTGTCGTTGGAGCAGCTGAGTTGGGGTGGACGACGGCGCAGCAGGAGTGGGACAAACCACGCAAGGTTTTCTTTGACAACTATCTGTAAGAGAAGTAATTCTGTAAGGGCTCATTTGAATTGGAGGATTCCAACAATGCAGGGATGGGAAATAGACAGGAATAGGATAGGAATGCATGTGCAAAACAGAGAATTGAAAAACACATGATTTCTGCCAATCTGCGTGTTTGATTCACAACAATTGGAAGATCACAGGATGCAAAGAAGCATGGTGAGGTTAAGTCAAACCACAAGAAAATGTACGGTTATAATGCTATTATGCTACTATCTCTTAGTGTTGTGCTTCATGAATAGGAATTTGAAAAGGAGGACAAGTGAAAATTAAAATTCCTACATTTTATCTTTCAAGGAGACACTAAAGGATCAAATCCGTGTGCTCAGTGGACAATATATATAACATGTAGAGTAAAAAAGAGATGCAACAAGTGTACAACCTCTTTGGCGAAGCCATGTCGATCTCAGTGTGATTGGGTTGGCCGGTGAGGATGCTCCGGCTGACTTTGCTGTCGGAGGAGGGGAAGAAGATCTTAGGCGTCTGGAGATGGAGCCCGAGGTACTGCTCTGCTGTGATGTAGGGTTTCGCCGTTGGAGTAGCTCCGGTGAGTTGTACGACGCCGAGGCTGAAGCAGGACAAGAGAGACAACGAACAACGTTAACCTGAGTGGAATTCTAATAGCATCTCCAATACATGACGTAAAATACATAACTACAAAGTGCTAGATGTAAAATACATCAGCCGCTCATCTCTGAACTTAACTGTCAAAATTGAATTTAACTGTCGAAACTGAACTTAACTGTCGAAACTGAACTTAACTGTCGAAACTGAATTTTGCTGTTGAAACTGAACGCACAAGCAAGGTGAGGCTACACGTCGGTCGACTGACTTTTTCATCTCTGGCCAGTCGATTTTGCAGCCGTTGGATACGAAATCAAGGGCCTGCGGTTCATCTTCAACCTCCACCCCTCTGAGCCGCCAGCCACCACCGGCCAAACAGCAGCCCCCCGTCGCCCGCGGCCGCCGGTGCGCCGCCCCGCCCGCCCCTAAAACACTCCCCACCGCCGGTCCGCCGCCGCCCCGGCCATCCCTCTAGGCCCCCCCGTGCCGAGCTTTATCTCCGGCGATCCCCACACCACTGCCCCGCCACCGCCGGCGACCACCGCCCCCAGCCTGAACCCTAAGATAGATAGTGGGGTACCTCTCCGGTGAGCCATCCTCCCC
>NC_057808.1:32048339-32113314 GCF_018294505.1 Triticum aestivum | reverse complement strand
CAAAAGTCGATTCAGTTGACTGAAGTGTAGCTAAATCAGAGCAGCATCGCAAGCAAGAGCAAGAGTGAGAGCAGCAGCGCAAGCAAGAGCAATAGCAAGAGCAGACCGGCAGGGGACCGAGAGCAAGAGCAGAGCAGTAGCGCGAGCGAGAGCTAAAGCAGCAGCGGCTCCTACTGATGTGGACGTCGTCGCCGAGGGAGCTACGCCATGGAGGAAGTGGCCGGCGACGCCGCCGTGGACGGAGCCGCGGCATGTCGGCTCGGGACCGAGCGCCGGCAGCACCGTGAGATCGAATCCAGAAGAAAATGCGGCGATTAGTGTACAACCTCTTTGGTGGCGCCGATTAGGCCGCGGCTTCATCCGAGGAAACAGTGATGATGATGCTCTTCCGGTGGTGCAGGTGAAGACGGCGGTGTGGGAATGGAGGTGGCGCGAAAGACGAGGGGAACGTTGGGGCAGCTCCTTGGAGGTGGAGGACGGGGTGGCTGAACCGGCGGGACGACGAGATCGACTACGGATCCTCATCCGGTACGGTGGATGAGGGACGTCGAGGTGTTGCCGTGGACGATGTCGTCGGGGAAGAGGCTCCGGCTGGGTGGCGGACGGAGCAGGGTGTGGGGTTTCATCGCGGGTTTTTGCGGCCTCGGTGTACGAATGGGTGGGCGGATGGGATGGCAGTGGGGAACCATGGCTTAGGGACGCGCTTGTCGGAAATGTGGGGTAAGTTACGAAAGTACCCCCATCGATTTGAGGCGGTTCTTTCGGTTCAGGGGTACCAGGGGCATTTCGCGTGTCGGGATTTCACAGGAGGTGGGAGTTTTCGCGCGCGTTGTAATTTTGGAATAGCAAGGCGCGGGTTGAGATGGAGGGAGTTGTCGGAGGACAACGAGACAAAGATATATCTTAAATATTTCGGGCTAACAAGGCGCGGGTTGAAATTTCCCGACAAGCCTAACGTGTACTGTACCAAATCAGTGCGCACTACAAATGTCAGTCAAAACTTTGAATTCATGTTATGTTCAATTAAAATATTTCGCTACGTGTATAATGCATGCAACCTACTACTCAAATGAACGTTTTAGTGCATTCCAAACGTATATACTACCGATTCAATATGAACTAAATTTGAATTCGTTTCTCTATTTGAATAAGATCTACAGTAATGATTGTTGTGAAGTCAAAGCATTTGAATTCGTTTCTCTGTTTTGATAAGATCAACAATCATCATTATTGTCAAGTTAAACCATCGTTTGTGTATTATCTTCATAGCACACCACATGATTAGTCTCGAGCTAAATATGAACTATGTGTACTATATGAACTCGAACTCGATTTTTTGAATCCACTTTATTTTGATTTCAAATCACATTACATTTCTAGCTCTAGCTAGATCTTCATAATCTAAACCATGTCTCATATGTATAATGTGTTTATCACATAATGTATGGTGCCCCGCCCCCTACGCCTACAAGTATTTAGATGTGAGTTGAAAACACCACACATTACCACAAATTCAAATAAAATGTGAGAATGTTCGATATATAGTATTGTTTAGATTGTTCGATATTTAGTTGTAAGCTGCAAACGCCACACATTATCACAAATTCAAATAAAATGTGAGATTGTTTGATGTATTATCTGTGAGTTGCAAACACCATGCATTATCACATTATGGTATAACATGTGCACAGCACGTGTATCACCGCTATATTCATGCATGCAATGTTTAAAACACTATGATCTCCTATTCAAATATATGAATCCGCTTTCATATCAAATTATGATCTTTGTTAGTATCTTACACCCACACAATCCTCTAACCTTTGTAGCTACCACTAACTCTCTCTCGTGCATGCACACGCCCTCCTCGCCCTCCCCCTCCCTCAGCATTCTATCCACCGGGCACATTAATTTTTTTCTTTAGGTCGTTTTCCCAGAGTCTCCACAACTCCTTTCCGACACACACCAATCGATAAACGTCTCCAGTGATGCCTGCCTACAACATACACACACACCTTCAATCTCCTCCGTTATGTGTCCTTGCCTTGTGTCTCTCATACGGTCACACACACGTGTAAACTCTCGCCCCTCTTTTCATCGATCTCACAACCGCACACTCCTCCCCCTATCTAGCTAGTAGTTGGGCCTCTCGCACCACCTCCTAGCTCCATTCTCTCTGTCTATCCGTCTCGCTGGGCCTTATTTGCCTCTAACAAATGGACGTACACCGACCGATCTCTCGCTATACATATAGCTAGCTAGGTCCTTATAACTCGTTTTTACCCACGCGTCGATCGATCTACCTCATTAGTTGTGTCTCTCCCTTCCTCCGACAAACAACAATTGATCTATCGATCTAGTTAGGTTTGCTTACCAAACACATGGTTACCCTTCATCATCCATGGATGCATCCCGACAGATCTATCACGCACAGGCACACACAGAAACACATCCCCACTCTTATTGATAACATTGCAGTTCCACCCTCAGTTTGTCTAGTAGGCCTCTGCCACCATCTCCGAGAAGCAACTCCATCACCCATCCAGCACTCTACCCCTCTCCCTCCCTCTCTCTCTCTCCTCTCTCTCTCTTTGTCCCATCATATTTCCTGTCCTTCAGTTATGTATGGATGTCGATCGATCTCCCTCAAGATATAGTTGGGTCTCTCCTTCTCAACACATATACGAGTCGTTCTACCTCTATAGTTAGGCCTCTGCCTACCCCTCCCCCCACACACACCGATACATCGAGCGCTCTAGTCATGTCTCCCTGCCACACACAAACTTGACACGTGCCCTCTAACGTTCCGGTAGGCCAGTCGCCCTATATCTTTGACTTGCACACACACACAATTTCGATGGCTCTCTTCATCGATCTCGCACCCACCCACTTGATCCTCTCTTCGACTCTACCGATATCTATGACCCCTCCCTCTCTTCTCGTGGATTTCCCGACCCTCTATGTATGATATGGATAGGCCTCCATTTCACACACATTGCATGCAAAATTTTGTTTGAGATGTCATTGAGACATATTCCCACAAATAAGTCACGAAATCAACCCCCCACCCCAAAACAAAAAACACTCACGAACGCGGTTTGTATCTCTCACACACACCCACGTAGGTGGGGGACGTGCACGAAGAGAAGAGGTGCATGCACGGCGCACGTACCCCCGTCTCTTTCCCAACCACACCCACGCGGGTACACGGTAGAGCTCATTTCTGTACCAAAAAGGCAGCCCACGTGGTAATTTGGCACGTGTACTGGTTGTGCACTTGGTGGAGGGAGGATCGTCTACCACGGGTGAACAAACAAATTGCGACTTGACGCGTTATGTTAAATTAAAAAAAGAGGCAAACCATGCGGGGCCTACCTTAGAGGCAAGGCTCTATACACTGGAGTACTTTTGATGTGTCCCGTCAACTCGCAGAACGAGGAGAAGCTTCCTTAGTACATCGTCTCCCCCGCCCACGGGCGCGGTGGCTCGCAGGACGAGGCGAAGCTTGCTCCGCCTTACGCCCGCTCCCTCGCCCATGCGCGCGGTGGCTCGCAGGACGAAGAGAAAAATTACTACTCCCACCGTTTACTCCTCGTCCCTACTACCTTGGTTATAGAGATTATATCATATTGTTTGGAATATATATGTCCTTTAGTAGATTTCAGTATGAACTACTAGTACATACTCCAAACACTGATGTATATAGACGTATTTTAGAGTGTAGATTCACTCATTTTGCTCCGTATGTAGCACTCTCCCTCGCCCCTCGACCCTCGCCCACATGGTGGACGTGCAGCAATTCATTCGGTCTCATATAGCCAGAACGATATATACTGCACTACCATTATTGCTCAACTTCCCGAAGAGGCGAAGAGCCAATCGCAAGGTTAATATTTTGGAGATGCCAAGCGCAAGCTTATGGGAGAACGAGTAGTAGGTGCCGCGTCATTTATAAATAAAGTTTTTTTTCTTCAGTGGCACGTACACAATATGATAGGTTCATATGGAGAGAAAAGGAAACCGCTCCACTATATACATAGTCAGGACGAGCCAGCCTACACGGTTGTTTGCTGGGGTTGCTCTCTTCACACTCTCTCGCACAAAACGACTGTGCTCACATCTCTAACATCCCGGCGGATCACGTCTGCTTGGGGAAGGGGTGGATGCTTAGTGTAGATGCGGTGGCCCTCGCCGACGGAGAAAACCCACTATCGGCACATCCCGATCAGGGGTCCCTGCCGTTCTCTCTCACAAAGCCGGTGAGGTTGCCTTCGTCCGTTGCTCACTGCCGTGACGTGGGCAGTTGCCGCCTCCCGCCGCCCTCCTCAAGGTTGAGCTACGTCCCTCGGGTACAACTCCCTTTACAGCCGGCTTCCACCACTGCTCCAGCTGCCCACATCACTCCCTGTGGATATTTCTCTACTTCTTTGCCCCGCACATACGTCTATTGGCTTCTACATACTGTATTTGTGATGAGTTTATGTGTCATCAACTAGTCCCAGTAATCTTATTCTAATCACGCTTCTTCAATTTCTTTGCCACAGGGATGCTCATCTCGATTTTGGTGAAACTACACAAAATGATCCGATGGTCAAAAGGTTGCAAACTTCATTTATTAGGAAGCTCGAACGTTGCCGGCAAATTGAAGCCAGGACAGGGTTCACGGTTCAAGGGCTAGGGACTACATGGATCGTTTTTTTCTTTAGCTACCTCTGTTCCAAAATACGTGTCAACTTTAGTAGTAGTACAACTTTGTACTAAAGTTTGCACAAAGTTGAGACACTTATTTTGGAACGGAGGGAGTACATATTTGCTATGATCTCTCAATCATTGAGATGCAATAGCATGCATGTTAGTCTCCTTTGTATTTGATGAAATGTTGCAACGGGCAACCTTGCACGCAAGATACATGTAACAGAAGCTGGAAGCTTCATAGCATTGTACAAATTTATCTCGCTGATAAATTACAGTACGTACTATACTAGTACTTCCTCCGTTCCTAAATATAAGTCTTTGTAGAGATTTCACCATGAACCACATGCGGATGTATATAGATGCATTTTAAGTGTAGATTCATTCATTTTGTTCCGTATGTAGTTCACCTAGTGGAATCTCTACGAAGACTTATCTACTAGTAATAGCTAGCCCCCACTACTAGGAATTCTCTATCCTCTCCTTGAGCCACATCACCAAAATTAATGTAGCCTTTAGATGAACTAAATCAGTCCATAATAGCCGTCTGATGTAGACGTTGAGAGGCTCCGCACTAAGCCACATGCAAGCATGCAGAAATACCGTGGCATGCATGTGAGTGGGTTTTAAATCACATCAACATGTCTGCATGCAAGCATGCATCGGTAGCATGCATGTAAGTGAGCTTTTAAGTCCCATTAACATGTCAAAAAGAAAAATATAATCCCATTATGCAGTAGGAGTTGGCTGATCTTTTTTCCTTACATGGGATGATCTAAATGATGATGGGAGTTTATTTAGTTTGGCTACCACATTTGTCATGGAGTTATAGAGTTTTTTTAGTTCTATGAAGTCGATAATTTTGCGCAGAGAGATATACGGCTGTTCTGCAGCAATGCGCGGGGACTCATCTAGTAATATTTAGGAATGGAGGGAGTACTATGTAAAGAGTTACGTGTCGCACGGTGATAGTGTGAGGTGGGCCATGTAATCACTGAGCCTGCGTGTTTTCACTGCTCTTGCACTCCTCCGCTGTAAGAATGGAGGAAATTGTAATCTAGTAGTAGTAGTACCTCCTTTCACCGAAAGCGTGGGACATCTAGTAGTCCTACCACCTCAGTAATAAAGACCAATGAACCATCAAATCACATAGACCCACCAGTAAGTTGGACGGACGAAGCAACCATCACTCTTGCGCCAGTGAGAGGTCGCGTCCGCTCTGCCTGGGCATGAATGCGGCACCGATTCTTTGGAGCGGCGCTGACCGTTTCGGGCGGGAAGCGCGCGCGGGCGATGGAGGGGCTTTGGGTGGGCCAGGCTGGTCAGGAGCGGGCATGGCAGCTGTCCGTATGTCCCTACGGACACGCCCGAAAACGAGAGGATGCACCGACTCTCGCGGCTAAAATCGTACACTACACACCATCTCTCTGTAGGAGTAGGTCGATCTGTCGCTCTCTCTAACACACACATGTTGTTAAACACACACACACGCACACGCACACACCTTCGTCCCGTTGCACCTTCTAACGTGACTTATTACACCTAGACGGAGGGAGTAGTAAGTATACGAGATACGGTGGCACACTGACTTAAGTCAAATACAAGTG
Source organism: Triticum aestivum (assembly GCF_018294505.1). Classification (NCBI taxonomy): domain Eukaryota; kingdom Viridiplantae; phylum Streptophyta; class Magnoliopsida; order Poales; family Poaceae; genus Triticum; species Triticum aestivum. The sequence continues at coordinate 32,107,015 of NC_057808.1, read as the reverse complement.
ACCAAAATTTGTGTGCATGTTATAATAAGGATTCACTTAAAATAGTACGTGAGCGAACAGAGGGATCAATTGGACAGTGTTCCCGAGTAGTAGCGAGATGTGTGAGGTACGATACACCGCTAGCGCTTTTAATTTTTCTTATTAATTTGTTTGGTTCACCCTCTGACTGGTGGGACCCAACGTACTACATGGAGAGAGGTAAGGTGACTAAGGATGCATTATTTCTGCACCACTGTGGATAGTCTTACCACCAAAGCAACATGACACGATTATGATTGAAATCCCAATGACTCCCACACACACACACACAAAACACGGCATGCTTGTCACACGAATGCAGGAATGTATAAAAGGTTATTTTCCTCTCGTTGAACATAACGGGAGGGTTGTGTAGGCACTTGTTTTCTAGGGTTTGCACGCTTCACACTCTCTCTCCAGTATATATATACACGCTGGAGCCTCAGCGCTTGTAGTTGCTCTCTTCACACTCTCTCGCCCTCTCCAGATCTAAACAAGACTTCATTGGCCTCTCTCTCCCCTCACTGCTGCTCAAAGAGCCGGCAGGATCTGTCCACCGGGAAGGGAAGGTGGCTTAATGCTGTCGCTGTCGGCGAGGGAGGGAATCCACTACCGGCGCAGCTGTTCACTTTCACCCAGCGGCGGCGCGGGAGGGCCTCAGAACCCTTCTTCTTCGCCGCTGTCCCGTCGCCCACCGAACCACGCCCCAAGAACCTTAAGGTATAATTTACTTACTCCACATGCATTGCTTAGCTGCATGTATACCATGAATCTAGGACGTGGTTCAAAGAGGAAAGGACTGGGGGAAAGTAGTGGGAAAAGTTGTATATAGCATGAATCTAGGACGTGGTTCAAAGAGGAAATGAGGGGGGAAAGTTGTATAGCATGAATCTAGGACGTGGTTCAAAGAGGAAAGGAATGGGGGAAAGTAGTGGGGAAAGTTTTATCGCATAAATCTAGGTTGTGGTTCAAAGAGGAAAGGAAGGGACGAAAGTACTAGTTCAAAAAGGAAAGGAAGGGACAAGGCTGTAGAGTTTGAGCAGGACTAGATTTGCTGCGCTCACATAGGGAAAGGTGTCTAATGATAACAAAACTGGGACCAACACAAATATGCTCCTTGGTTGTTTGTTCTTTGTTGCACCAGACTGTGCATGGCCACAGTACATCGGTAGATACACATGGTGCTGGTGCATCCACTGTCCCGTGCAACTCATTAGCTATTGTTAATCTAAGGCCCTGTTTGGCTAAAAACTCCCTAGTCCCTACCTGCTTGGTTCCAGGGACTAAACATGGACTAGAGGTTATTAAATGACATGCTAAAATACCATGTTACCCCTAGTAATGAACTAATAGAGACAAGGTGCGATGCGTGGCAGGGGCAACTGTTGGAAAAAGTCCCAAAAAAGACTCCCTCGGGGTCTTCTTTCTTTAGTCCCAAATGCCCACTTTTAGTCCCTAACAGTCCCTCCTGTTTGGTTTAGATGGGACTGACACAGAGTTTTTTTAGTCCCTACACCAAAATGTCCCTGTAAACAAACACCCTCTAATAATGCCGCTGGAAAATTGATGCAATGCCACAGTTAAAAGCAAATTACATGTTTAACAAATTTTATTGTTAATATAATCTCTATGTTAATATTAATCAATGCCACCGTTTGAGAAATGCTACTGTCTTGCTTTCTTTCCCATTTAGATAAGGTAGATGCTTCTTTTTGTTGGCTTCTGTGTCATCCATCGTTATTGACCACTAATTGTTTCCTTTGCACCTCTGTGTAAACAGGGTTCTCTACTTCACCTCGTTGCCATTGTGACCTTTTGTTGCACTGCACAAAACACTTTTTTAAGAGTGTTTTGTGCAGTTCAACCAAAATGTCACACCGACAATGTTGCTTGATTGCTTGATCTTAGTGGAACTGCACAAGAGGAGAACTTACTTCCTATCTGTGTTGGCAAATTTGGTTCAGATCTTCTTCTTGTGAGTTGTTTGAATTCCGCATCATGAGAGGTCAGTACTAGCCTTCTTTCACATGATTCTGCAGTGTGCTTTCATATGTTGTGCTACTTGTATGATAATGTTGCTTGATTTTAGTGAACTGCAAAAATGGAGACAATACTTCCAATCTGTATGTGCACCATAATATCCCATTGAGGTAAGAAAAGGATATTTCACAACTGTTGGCCTGTATTTTGCCACTTTCATCAGAAAATTAAGTTTAGTACTATACTTGTGCTCCCTAATTGACATGCCAAATCTTACATTGAAGGCGAAGCTTGTCTGTTATTGAATGAAGTGATGAAGGGGAAGAACAAGCGGAAGAAAAACAAAAATCAACTCCCGGTGCTGTAATGAAGCACTGGAACTGTGATGACCCAAGTAATGATATAGTTTTGCATCTTAATTCATTGCTATGGCTGGAATGAGCAATTGTTTTGCCACTGATTTCATGCCACTCTTAATGTAATACGTAATTATCTCTACTTGTGCAAACAGGGATCTTCTTTGAAGATACCATATATTTTAGTGGAACTGCACAAGAAGATGTTGGAAACATTAAATAAATCGAGGAGTATATAGTAAGCATGGCCACCACCGTAGATAGCACCAGATGGTTCCGGAGAAGTGCTTCATCTGTATGCTCTACACAATAAACCTCCTGACAAAGGTTGGTACTCGCCCACTGATTTCATCCATATGATTGAGCTTTGTCATCTCTATTGGTGTTGTGCTACTGTTTAGAAACTGTCATGAAAAAGTGGTATTGTCCTTGAGAAGTGCTTCATCTGTGTTGTTTTAAATATTTCCTTTCCTTTTTTTCGAGCAAACAGGGATGCTAGCATTTAGTAGTCCTCTTGTCTTTGCACAACAGGATCATCTTCCTCTAAAGAAGAATATGGAGTACGTGAAGTGACTAGTTCCGATTATGCCAGGATGAAGAAGCCCTGTCTATCTTCTCATCAGAAGGAGCAGTTGAAGGATGGTTACATTACTCCCCACAAGACCAAACTAACTTCAGCTCAGAAGGACTGACAAATCTCCATTTTTTGCTGTGATGCGCGAGTACAATGTTGTTCTAGGATTCTTTCTGGTGAGTTCCATTTTTCTAAAAGTGTGCTCTACATGGACCATGTAGGTGCCTGTTGAAACTGTCAATTCATAGTACAATTTGCTTTATACTAATCACTTTTTTGTATTTGTGCAAACAGGGGTGCTCAGCTTTATTTCAATGGGAACTGCACAAAATATTCATGAATACATCGAATCATTAATTTCCACCACAAGAAAGGAGGTGCCGATAAGTTCAAGGCGTTGTAACATATAATGGCATAATCATACAAGCTACGCGCGAATTTGGTTGATTTTGGTGGAACTGCACAAAAAGAACAGCTGGTTTATTTAGCACGAGGCGCCATGTCAATGTCCGAACTGATGGCAAACCCTGCCCGTTCCACAATCGTAGACATTTGATATTTTGGAATGGGACAACCTTGTCAAATTTTGCTCATTGATTTTAGCAAGACATGCGTTTGATATTTTTGAATGGGACGCCCTTTGCTGTCAGCAGCGTCGATCCATTTTTTTCTTTATTCTTTAGTTGTGAAGTAAATATTGCCTCTGACATGTGAGTCGCTGAGATGCATAATCATTGATTTCTTTGAATGTTCTCTATGAATTGCCAGCCCTGTGTGTTTTATTGCAATGTACAGAAATGCTAAAAAGATGCTCAAACTCTTTGTACTCCTTTTGTTCCTTTTTACTTTGCACATTGTGAAAGTGCATACTTTTTTGTATAAGATTGGTCAAAGTAGAGATAGTTTGACTGCAGACAAAACTTGTATGCAGACTAGAAAGGACCGGAGGGAGTACATGTGAAACTGCTGCAAACGAGGTGATCACCCTGGGAATAATGCTAGTACGTATTGTTTTGCTTGTTCATCCAATGCCAGTGATACAGGAATTCGAACTAATCGAAATAAATTCATTCATACACGGTCGGATTTCATATAAACATGCCGGATTTCATTACATTTCTTCAACTAAAAAGGGGTGCGCTGGAGGTATAATTAATTAACCAAAGCTACCCACCTGTGTCCCGCTGAGCCGAACAGAAGCTTCAGTGACTTAACTGCAGGTGCAGTTGCGTAACTGACATGTGGCCCGTTGGGCCCATGTGTCAGTCAGCTAACTGCACCAGCAGTTAAGTAGAAGCAGCGTTCTTCTCCAGCGCAGCTCTCCAACTCCCCGTCGCCGCCAAGAAGCTAACCTGCCATCAATGGTCAACCCACCTAGCTTGGCTTCAACCGGAGGGTAGCAGCGGTGGCCTTACTTGAACCCAAGCGGCGGCGACCTACCGTGTTCTACTCTTCCTCGTTTTCTGTGTGGCGCGGCCTCGTTGGCAGTGGGGCGGGGCCTCGGCGGAGCCAGCGATGTCCTCTGTCTCGTTGCCGGCGGGCGGCGCCTCGGCGGAGCGGTGGAAATCCTCCCCCACATTGCCGGCAGGGTGGGGCCTTGGCTGAGCCGATGATGTCCTCTGTCTCGTTGTTAGCGTGGCGGGGCCTCGGCAGAGCCGGCGGCGTCCTCTGCCTCATTGTTGGCGCCGCGGGGCCTCGGCGGAGCAGGGCCTCGTCGACGCCAGCGGAGCGGGGACTCGTCGGAGCCGGCATTGTCCTCTGCCTCGTCCTCGGTCTCACCAAACAGCGCCTCGCCCGCTTCATCGCCCTCTTTGCTAGCCTCTTTGTAGGCGGCCGCAGCCTCCGCCACCCGCATGCGGTACCGCCAGCGCTCGAGGCGGCCCTTGCGGGCGGAGCGGTACGAGTCGAGCAGCGCCTCCTACTCCGCCCACTCTGTGGCGATCTGCTCCTCCGCCTGCAAGTGCTCCTGGAGGAGATGGTGGTTGTAGGCGGCGTCGGCCTGTGCCTCCCGGAACTGCTCCTCACGCATCTGCCTCACCGTGTCCATATATTGGGCAAGGGCCTCGCCGATGGTCATGGTGCAATGCACCGGCGAGGATGGCGCGGAGGAGGGGGTTGGCGCCGGATCGTCGACTACCATGTTCTCCATTGGGACGTCGTCGTCCTCCGGCTGCCTGCCGGCCAGCCGGTCGGCAGCAATGGCTGCCATCTCCTTGTGGTCCGTCGTTCGGCCGTCCCGAAGAGCGCTGGAGCGCGAGGAAGCCATGGTGGGCAGTAGTGGTGTGGACAGGAGAAAGGGAACGGATGCGGATGACTGTGGCTATGGCCGGCGCAGCAGTTTATATAGCAATGGTGGGCGGCGGAGGGACGGACGTGTGGCGCCGGAGTAGCCGCCTCGGCAACCGTGTATCATTAATGTGGGCAGCAGATGGACGGACGGACGGCACTTGTGTCGTTTGAAGGCGGAGCAATCGCCAGCACCGGGAAGCGGGGCGGGCGGCGCTGACTGTTTCGGGCGGAAAGCGCGCGCGGGCGGGGAGATGACTTTACTTGGAGAGGATGACAATGGGGACCCACCAGGGCCATAGCCTCACGTACGCAAGTGCCTCCTTATTATATATATAACTATAATTTATTTTGCTTCCTCCTTTCCTGTTTATAGGGCTTATCTCAAAATTTTAGTTTTTCCATTTTATAAGGCTCTATTTGGTTGTTTTCCATCACATGTTCAGATTCCAAGGTGCATTAAATCATTGCATGCAAGTATTAAGAGAAAATTAACCAATGCATGTACTTTATGCATGCATACATTGCAATTAATGCATTGATAAACATAATTTTTTGAGGATAACAAGAGCATTAATTAGGTGCTTTTGCAAAACTACAAAAAGTATTCCACCACTCGCCATCTACCTTGATTGGTGAGATTTTTGAATTGAGCACTATAAACCGGAAAGGAGGGAGCAGTCAATAAACGAGAGAATTGCACAAGAAGTGGCCGACAGTTGGGACCAAGCAGCTCGAGCAGTATTTGTGTTTTTGAGGTGTGAGCACTGCAGAGTTTTTTGATGTTTAGCCCAGATATTAATTTTTCTCCTCTGAACAACAACGAAAACATCGCTGCAGGTATTAACTGGGTAGGCTGTGGCCCGTCTAGCCCAGGCCAGATATCCAGCCCAGATATTAATTTTTTTCAAGCTGAAAATGGCTAGCCCAGCTATACTTTTTTTTAGGAATACCCAGGCAAGGTCAAGTTGTTATTCTCCGCCCCGCTGGGCTGCAAATCTTTCCTAGGAGGGATGCATTAGGCTTAACAAGAAAATGGGCTTTAAGAAATAATAAATGGGATGTAATTATAAAAACTGGGCAGTAACTATAAAAAAATGCACCAAACACGTAATTACTTTATAAATATTATTTTTGGATATTGAAAATTTTAATTTCGTTAATTGTTGCGAGCACAATGTTTCGTTGGATTTTTACGTAATATAAATTTATATTGAAATTGTATTTAATCTGACTAAAATTTCGGGATAAAAATATTTCGGATCCCATAAAAATGTGGGAAATTTTATTGAATTCTGTTTTGAACGGTTGGTTGAAATGGGCTGTACTTTTAACAAACTGTAAATGGGTTGTAGTAAATTCCATTAGAATCTTACAAATCTTAAATGGGCTACACATTCTTACAAATCTCAAATGGGCTATAAGTTCTCTGCCACACACTTCTGGCCTTACTAAGTTGACGCGTCCCCTAAAAAATAACAGAGTTGACGCGTATGCAAGGCTTTGTCAACTTATAGTCAACACACGGTTCTAGCAGCAGTGGCCGTTGGATGTCCATCCAACAGATGCCGTGCTTGTTCTTCAATCTCGTGTTGGGAATCGTAGCATAATTTATAATTTTCCTACGCTCACCAAGATGCATGTATGGAGTCTACTAGCAACGAGGGGAAAGGAGTGCATCTACATACCCTTGTAGATCGCGAGCGGAAGCGTTCCAATGAACGTGGATGACGGAGTCGTACTCGCCGTGATCCAAATCCCCGATGACCGAGTGCCGAACGGACGGCACCTCCGCGTTCAACACACGTACGGTGCAGCGACGTCTCCTCCTTCTTGATCCAGCAAGGGGAAAGGAGAGGTTGATGGAGATCCAGCAGCACGACGGCGTGGTGGTGGATGTAGCGGGTCTCCTGCAGGGCTTCGCCGAGCTTCTGCGAGAGAGAGAGGTGTTGCAGGGGAGGAGGGAGGCGCCCAAGGCTGTAGGTTGCTGCCCTCCCTCCCCCCTTTATATAGGCCCCTGGGGGGGTGCACCAGCCCTGGGAGATGGGATCTCCAAGGGAGGGGGGCGGCGGCCAAGGGGGGAAGGGGTTGCCTTGCCCCCCAAGGCAAGGAGGAAGCTCCCCCCTAGGGTTCCCAACCCTAGGCGCATGGGGGGAGGCCCAAGGGGGGCGCCCCAGCCCACTAAGGGCTGGTTCCCTTCCACTTTCAGCCCACAGGGCCCTCCGGGATAGGTGGCCCCACCCGGTGGACCCCCGGGACCCTTCCGGTGGTCCCGGTACAATACCGGTAACCCCCGAAACTTTCCCGATGGCCGAAACTGGACTTCCTATATATAATTCTTCACCTCGGACCATTCCGGAACCTCTCGTGCCGTCCGGGATCTCATCCGGGACTCCGAACAACTTTCGGGTTTCCGCATACATATGTCTCTACAACCCTAGCGTCACCGGACCTTAAGTGTGTAGACCCTACGGGTTCGGGAGACATGCAGACATGACCGAGACGCCTCTCCGGTCAATAACCAACAGCGGGATCTGGATACCCATGTTGGCTCCCACATGTTCCACGATGATCTCATCGGATGAACCACGGTGTCGAGGATTCAATCAATCCGTATGCAATTCCCTTTGTCAATCGGTATGTTACTTGCCCGAGATTCGATCGTCGGTATCCCAATACCTTGTTCAATCTCGTTACCGGCATGTCTCTTTACTCGTACCGCAATGCATGATCCCGTGACTAACGCCTTAGTCACATTGAGCTCATTATGATGATGCATTACCGAGTGGGCCCAGAGATACCTCTCCGTCACACGGAGTGACAAATCCCAGTCTCGATCCGTGCCAACCCAACAGAAACTTTCGGAGATACCCGTAGTGCACCTTTATAGTCACCCAGTTACGTTGTGACGTTTGGCACACCCAAAGCACTCCTACGGTATCCGGGAGTTGCACGATCTCATGGTCTAAGGAAAAGATACTTGACATTGGAAAAGCTCTAGCAAACGAAACTACACGATCTTTTATGCTATGCTTAGGATTGGGTCTTGTCCATCACATCATTCTCCTAATGATGTGATCCCGTTATCAATGACATCCAATGTCCATAGTCAGGAAACCATGACTATCTGTTGATCAACGAGCTAGTCAACTAGAGGCTTACTAGGGACACGTTGTGGTCTATGTATTCACACATGTATTACGATTTCTGGACAATACAATTATAGCAGGAATAATAGACGATTATCATGAACAAAGAAATATAATAATAACCATTTATTATTGCCTCTAGGGCATATTTCCAACAGTCTCCCACTTGCACTAGAGTCAATAATCTAGTTACATTGTGATGAATCGAACACACATTGCGTCCTGGTGTTGATCATGTTTTGCCCTAGGGAGAGGTTTAGTCAACGGATCTGCTACATTCAGGTCCGTGTGTACTTTACAAATATCTATGTCTCCATTTTGAACACTTTCACGAATGGAGTTGAAGCGACGCTTGATATGCCTGGTCTTCCTGTGAAACCTGGGCTCCTTCGCAAGGGCAATAGCTCCAGTGTTGTCACAGAAGAGAGTCATTGGGCCCGACGCATTGGGAATCACCCCTAGGTCGGTAATGAACTCCTTCATCCAGACTGCTTCCTGTGCTGCCTCCGAAGCTGCCATGTACTCCGCTTCACATGTAGATCCCGCCACGACGCTTTGCTTGCAACTGCACCAGCTTACTGCTCCTCCATTCAATATATACACGTATCTGGTCTGTGACTTCGAGTCATCCAGATTTGTGTCGAAGCTAGCGTCGACGTAACCCTTTACGACGAGCTCTTCGTCACCTCCATAAACGAGAAACATATCCTTAGTCCTCTTCAGGTACTTCAGGATATTCTTGACCGCTGTCCAGTGTTCCTTGCCGGGATTACTTTGGTACCTTCCTACCAAACTTACGGCAAGGTTTACATCAGGTCTGGTACACAGCATGGCATACATAATAGACCCTATGGCCGAGGCATAGGGGATGACACTCATCTCTTCTATATCTTCTGCCGTGGTCGGGCATTGAGCCGTGCTCAATTGCACACCTTGCAATACAGGCAAGAACCCCTTCTTGGACTGATCCATACTGAACTTCTTCAATATCTTGTCAAGGTATGTACTCTGTGAAAGACCAATGAGGCGTCTTTATCTATCTCTATAGATCTTGATGCCTAATATATAAGCAGCTTCTCCAAGGTCCTTCATTGAAAAACACTTATTCAAATAGGCCTTTATACTTTCCAAGAATTCTATATCATTTCCCATCAATAGTATGTCATCCACATATAATATGAGAAATGCTATAGAGCTCCCACTCACTTTCTTGTAAACACAGGCTTCTCCATAAGTCTGTGTAAACCCAAACACTTTGATCATCTCATCAAAGCGAATGTTCCAACTCCGAGATGCTTGCACCAGCCCATAGATTGAGCGCTGGAGCTTGCATACTTTGTTAGCATTCTTAGGATCGACAAAACCTTCCGGCTGCATCATATACAACTCTTCCTTAAGGAAGCCGTTAAGGAATGCCGTTTTGACGTCCATCTGCCATATCTCATAATCATCGTATGCGGCAATTGCTAACATGATTCAGACGGACTTTAGCTTCTCTACGAGTGAGAAAGTCTCATCGTAGTCAACCCCTTGAACTTGTCGATAACCCTTAGCGACAAGTCGAGCTTTGTAGATGGTCACATTACCATCTGCGTCCGTCTTCTTCTTAAAGATCCATTTGTTTTCTATGGCTCGCCGCTCATCGGGCAAGTCAGTCAAAGTCCATACTTTGTTTTCATACATGGATTCTATCTCGGATTTCATGGCTTCTAGCCATTTGTCGGAATCCGGGCCCGCCATCGCTTCTTCATAATTCGAAGGTTCACCGTTGTCTAACAACATGGTTTCCAGGACAGGGTTGCCGTACCACTCTGGTGCGGAACGTGTCCTTGTGGACCTACGAAGTTCAGTGACTTGATCTGAAGCTTCATGATCATCATCATTAACTTCCTCCCCAGTCGGTGTAGGCACCACAGGAACATTTTCCCGCGCTGCGCTACTTTCCGGTTCGGAAGGGGTGACTATCACCTCATCAAGTTCCACTTTCCTCCCACTCAACTCTTTCAAGAGAAACTCCTTCTCCAGAAAGGACCCGTTCTTGGCAACGAAGATCTTGCCTTCGGATCTGAGGTAGAAGGTATACCCAATGGTTTCCTTAGGGTATCCTATGAAGACGCATTTTTCTGATTTGGGTTCGAGCTTTTCAGGTTGAAGTTTCTTGACATAAGCATCGCATCCCCAAACTTTTAGAAACGACAGCTTAGGTTTCTTCCCAAACCATAATTCATACGATGTCGTCTCAACGGATTTCGACGGAGCCCTATTTAAAGTGAATGCGGCAGTCTCTAAAGCATAGCCCCAAAATGAGAGCGGTAAATCGGTAAGAGACATCATAGATCGCACCATATCCAATAGAGTGCGATTACGACGTTCGGACACACCATTTCTCTGAGGTGTTCCAGGCGGCGTGAGTTGTGAAACTATTCCACATTTCCTTAAGTGTGTACCAAATTCGTGACTTAAATATTCTCCACCACGATCTGATCGTAAGAATTTTATTTTCCTGTCACGTTGATTCTCAACTTCACTCTGAAATTCCATGAACTTTTCAAAGGTTTCAGACTTGTGTTTCATTAGGTAGACATACCCATATCTACTTAAGTCATCAGTGAGAGTGAGAACATAACGATATCCTCCGCGAGCCTCAACACTCATTGGACCGCACACATCGGTATGTATGATTTCCAACAAGTTGGTTGCTCGCTCCATTGTTCTGGAGAACGGAGTCTTGGTCATCTTACCCATGAGGCATGGTTCGCACGTGTCAAATGATTCGTAATCAAGAGACTCCAAAAGTCCATCTGCATGGAGCTTCTTCATGCGCTTGACACCAATGTGACCAAGGCGGCAGTGCCACAAGTATGTGGGACTATCGTTATCAACTTTACATCTTTTGGTATTCACACTATGAACATGTGTAACATCACGTTCGAGATTCATCAAAAATAAACCATTGACCAGCGGGGCATGACCATAAAACATATCTCTCAAATAAATAGAACAACCATTATTCTCGGATTTAAATGAGTAGCCATCTCGAATTAAACGAGATCCAGATACAATGTTCATGCTCAAAGCTGGCACTAAATAACAATTATTGAGGTTTAAAACTAATCCCGTGGGTAGATGCAGAGGTAGCATGCCGACGGCGATCACATCGACCTTGGAACCATTCCCGACGCGCATCATCACCTCATCCTTTGCCAGTCTCCGTTTATTCCGTAGTTCCTATTTTGAGTTACAAATATGAGCAACCGCACCGGTATCAAATACCCAGGAGCTACTACGAGTACTGGTAAGGTACACATCAATTACATGTATATCACATATACCTTTGGTGTTGCCGGCCTTCTTCTTGTCCGCTAAGTATTTGGGGCAGTTCCGCTTCCGGTGACCACTTCCCTTGCAATAAAAGCACTCAGTCTCGGGCTTGGGTCCATTCTTTGACTTCTTCCCAGTAACTGGTTTACCGGGCGCGGCAACTCCCTTGCCGTCCTTCTTGAAGTTCTTCTTACCCTTGCCCTTCTTGAACTTAGTGGTTTTATTCACCATCAACACTTGATGTTCTTTTCTGATTTCCCCTTCCGCTGATTTCAGCATTGAATATACTTCAGGAATGGTCTTTTCCATCCCCTGCATATTGTAGTTCATCACAAAGCTCTTGTAGCTTGGTGGAAGCGACTGGAGGATTCTGTCAATGACCGCGTCATCCGGGAGATTGACTCCCAGCTGAGACAAGCGGTTATGCAACCCAGACATTCTGAGTATGTGCTCACTAACAGAACTGTTCTCCTCCATTTTACAGCTGAAGAACTTGTCAGAGACATCATATCTCTCGACCCAGGCATGAGCTTGAAAAACCAGTTTCAGCTCCTCGAACATCTCATATGCTCCATGTTTCTCAAAACGCTTTTGGAGATCCGGTTCTAAGCTGTAAAGCATGCCGCACTGAACGAGGGAGTAATCATCAGCACGCTGCTGCCAAGCGTTCAAAACGTCTTGGTTCTCTGGGATTGGTGCTTCACCTAGCGGTGCTTCTAAGACATAATCTTTCTTGGCTACTATGAGGATGAGCCTCCGGTTCCGGACCCAGTCCGTATAGTTGCTGCCATCATCTTTCAGCTTGGTTTTCTCTAGGAACGCGTTGAAATTGAGGACAACGTTGGCCATTTGATCTACAATACATAGTGTAAAGATTTTAGACTAAGTTCATGATAATTAAGTTCATCTAATCACATTATTTAATGAACTCCCACTCAGATAGACATCCCTCTAGTCATCTAAGTGAAACATGATCCGAATTAAACTAGGCCGTGTCCGATCATCACGTGAGACGGACTAGTCAAGATCGGTGAACATCTCCATGTTGATCGTATCTTCTATACGACTCATGCTCGACCTTTCGGTCCTCCGTGTTCCGAGGCCATGTCTGTACATGCTAGGCTCGTCAAGTCAACCTAAGTGTATTGCGTGTGTTCCGAGGCCATGTCTGTACATGCTAGGCTCGTCAACACCCGTTGTATTCGAACGTTAGAATCTATCACACCCGATCATCACGTGGTGCTTCGAAACAACGAACCTTTGCAACGGTGCACAGTTAGGGTGAACACTTTCTTGAAATTATTATAAGGGATCATCCTACTTGCTACCGTCGTTCTAAGAAAATAAGATGCACAAACATGATAAACATCACATGCAATCAAATAGTGACATGATATGGCCAATATCATTATGCTCCTTTGATCTCCATCTTCGGGGCACCATGATCATCTTCGTCACCGGCATGACACCATGATCTCCATCATTGTGTCTTCATGAAGTCGTCACGCCAACGATTACTTCTACTTCTATGGCTAACGTGTTTAGCAACAAAGTAAAGTAATTTACATGGCGTTATTCAATGACACGCAGGTCATGCAAAATAATAAAGACAACTTCTATGGCTCCTGCCGGTTGTCATACTCATCGACATGCAAGTCGTGATTCCTATTACAAGAATATGATCAATCTCATACATCACATATATCATTCATCACATCTTCTGGCCATATCACATCACATAACACTTGCTGCAAAAACAAGTTAGACGTCCTCTAATTGTTGTTGCATGTTTTTTTTACGTGGTTTGTAGGTTTCTAGCAAGAACGTTTTCTTACCTACGTATGACCACAACGTGATTTGCCAATTTCTATTTACCCTTCATAAGGACCCTTTTCATCGAATCCGTTCCGACTAAAGTAGGAGAGACAGACACCCGCTAGCCACCTTATGCAACTAGTGCATGTCAATCGGCGGAACCTGTCTCACGTAAGCGTACGTGTAAGGTCGGTCCGGGCCGCTTCATCCTACAATGCCGCCGAAACAAGAAACGACTAGTAGCGGCAAGAAGAATTGGCAAACTCAACGCCCACAACTGCTTTGTGTTCTACTCATGCATAGTAACTACGCATAGGCCTGGCTCATGATGCCACTGTTGGGAATCGTAGCATAATTTAAAATTTTCCTACGCTCACCAAGATGCATCTATGGAGTCTACTAGTAATTAGGGGAAAGGAGTGCATCTACATACCCTTGTAGATCGCGAGCGGAAGCGTTCCAATGAACGTGGATGACGGAGTCGTACTCGCCGTGATCCAAATCACCGATGACCGAGTGCCGAACGGACGGCACCTCCGCGTTCAACACACGTACGGTGCAGCGACGTCTCCTCCTTCTTGATCCAGCAAGGGGAAAGGAGAGGTTGATGGAGATCCAGCAGCACGACGGCGTGGTGGTGGATGTAGCGGGTCTCCTGCAGGGCTTCGCCGAGCTTCTGCGAGAGAGAGAGAGAGGTGTTGCAGGGGAGGAGGGAGGCGCCCAAGGCTGTAGGTTGCTGCCCTCCCTCCCCCCCTTTATATAGGCCCCTGGGGGGGGTGCGCCAGCCCTGGGAGATGGGATCTCCAAGGGGGGGGCGGCCAAGGGGGGAAGGGGTTGCCTTGCCCCCCAAGGCAAGGGGGAAGCTCCCCCCTAGGGTTCCCAACCCTAGGCGCATGGGGGGAGGCCCAAGGGGGGCGCCCAGCCCACTAAGGGCTGGTTCCCTTCCACTTTCAGCCCACGGGGCCCTCCGGGATAGGTGGCCCACCCGGTGGACCCCCGGGACCCTTCCGGTGGTCCCGGTACAATACCGGTAACCCCCGAAACTTTCCCGGTGGCCGAAACTGGACTTCCTATATATAATTCTTCACCTCCGGACCATTCCGGAACCTCTCGTGACGTCCGGGATCTCATCCGGGACTCCGAACAACTTTCGGGTTTCCGCATACATATGTCTCTACAACCCTAGCGTCACCGGACCTTAAGTGTGTAGACCCTACGGCTTCGGGAGACATGCAGACATGACCGAGACGCCTCTCCGGTCAATAACCAGCAGCGGGATCTGGATACCCATGCTGGCTCCCACATGTTCCACGATGATCTCATCGGATGAACCACGGTGTCGAGGATTCAATCAATCCGTATGCAATTCCCTTTGTCAATCGGTATGTTACTTGCCCGAGATTCGATCGTCGGTATCCCAATACCTTGTTCAATCTCGTTACCGGCAAGTCTCTTTACTCGTACCGCAATGCATGATCCCATGACTAACGCCTTAGTCACATTGAGCTCATTATGATGATGCATTACCGAGTGGGCCCAGAGATACCTCTCCGTCACACGGAGTGACAAATCCCAGTCTCGATCCGTGCCAACCCAACAGACACTTTCGGAGATACCCGTAGTGCACCTTTATAGTCACCCAGTTACGTTGTGACGTTTGGCACACCCAAAGCACTCCTACGGTATCCGGGAGTTGCACGATCTCATGGTCTAAGGAAAAGATACTTGACATTGGAAAAGCTCTAGCAAACGAAACTACACAATCTTTTATGCTATGCTTAGGATTGGGTCTTGTCCATCACATCATTCTCCTAATGATGTGATCCCGTTATCAATGACATCCAATGTCCATAGTCAGGAAACCATGACTATCTGTTGATCAACGAGCTAGTCAACTAGAGGCTTACTAGGGACACGTTGTGGTCTATGTATTCACACATGTATTATGATTTCCGGACAATACAATTATAGTATGAATAATAGACGATTATCATGAACAAAGAAATATAATAATAACCATTTATTATTGCCTCTAGGGCATATTTCCAACATCTCGGATACTCTAGCTTCACCCGCCCAAAAAATGATTCCTCCCCCTGACATCTGGGGTGCACCGTTTCGGAAGCTGACCTGTGGGCCTACTAAGTTGACGTACCAAGGGCTTTGTCAACTTAGTCAATATAAAGGATTCTAGCTACAGTGACCGTACGATGTCCATCCAACTGCCGTCGTGCTTCTTCAACCTCTTGTCTTCTTGCTCCAGCCGACCAAAGCAGCACCGGTCGTGCCGCCTGCTCCTGCCTCCCATGGCCGGCTGTGCTGCCGCGGAGGCCTCACCGCCCCCTACTACTCCCACCGCTGGCCAGGCCATCCCTCCACTCACCCACACCCCCTGTTATTCTGCGGCAACGGCAGCGCAGCCGAACCACTGAACCCTCGTACTCCTCTCCGCGTGTGCATCCACTGCCGCGTCTTCCCCGGCTCGGCCTCATCCCCTTCCTAGGCCTCGCCGTTGTCCACCGCCGTGGTGCTCTCGGCGCGGCGTGGTCACCGTGGTCAAGGAACGACTTCCATCGGACGTGGACTGTACGTGGAGAGGCTGACAGCTAGGTCCACGGCAGCCGCAAGGAAGTGCCTCCTTATTACGCGCAAAATAATTATTCCTCCACCTGACAGCCGGGACCCACCGGACGGGCCACTGTATTTCGCGAAAAAAATGATTCGCCCCTGACTGCTGGGACCCACCAGCTACATCTTCGCACGCAAGGAAGTGCATCTGGAAAAAAAACGATTCGCCCCCCGGACTGCTGGGACCCACCAGCTACATCTTCGCACGCAAGGAAGTGCAAAAAAATGATTCGCCTGCCTGACTGCTGGGACCCACCAGCTACACCTTCGCACGCAAGGAAGTGCGTCCGGGCAAAAAAAAGATTCGCCCCCCTGACTGCTGGGACCCAGCAGCTACACCTTCGCACGCAAGGAAGTGCGTCCGGGCAAAAAAAACACAAAACGATTCGCCCCCCTAACTGCTGGGACCCACCAGCTACATCTTCGCACGCAAGGAATTGCCTGACAGTCGGGACACACTTGGTTGAAGCGTACGTAGCGTTGTCATTCTGGTCGCGAACGTGTACGTACATATATACTGGTCGATGTAGAGGCGCGCACGTGTCGTAGTAGAGGCACGCACGTAGCATGTACACGTACGTACAACGGACAGGGTGCAAGAAAGAAAATACGGCCACGTATGTGTACATACGGGCGAGGTCTCGAATGCCTACTCGCGCATACGTATGGCGAGGGGTCGTGTACATGGCTGGGTCGGAACGGAGAAACAGCGTCGTCGTTGTGTTCATGGGGAGGCAACGGAATGCGTCGTGTTCATGGGGAGGCAACGGAATGCGTCGTGTTCATCGGGAGGCAACGGAACGCGTGGGAGCCAACCGGCTGGGTCGGAACGGAATGCGTGGTCATGTTCATCGGGAGGGCTAGGACGGAACAGGCGATGGAAACGAGGCCTGTCATATCGCACAACGGAGGAAACAGACCGTCTACAGTCGGTACGGGGTCCTGTTGATCGGGAGGGGTCTGGCGTACCGCAAAACGGAGGAAACGGACCTCCTATGGTCGAAACGGGGGTCCTGTTGATCGGGAGGGGTGTGGCGTACCACAAAATGGACGAAACAGACTTGTGTTGGAGCGCTACGGTCGAAACGGGGGTCCTGTTCATCGAGAGGGGTGTGGTGTACCGCAAAACGGGACTCCACGGGATACTGTTCATCTCCACCGTCGACCTCCTGTAGCCTCCATGGGCTACCGTCGACCTCCTCCAGCCTCCACGGACTCCTGTTCATCCAGCCTCCACCGCGCGTTACTCCACCGGCTACTGTTCAACCACCCCTCCACGGGCACCCCTCCACCGTCTACTGTTCATCCAGCCCTCCACACCACGGGGTCCTGTTCAACCACCCCTCCACGGGCACCCCTCCCCCGTCTATTGTTCATCCAGCCCTCCAAACGACGGGGTCCTATTCATCCAGAGGCAACACCATCGCTCACTGTTCATCCAAACCCCCCCCCCCCCGCAACGCTCACTGTTCATCCAATCGATCGGCTTCAGTTAGCAGCAGTAGGGAATGAATCGCTCGATCGGGTTCAGTTAACAGCCATCGATCGATTGCTCGCGTTCAGTAACGCGTAGCCTGCTGTGCAATCGCTCGGGTTCAGTTAGGGCCCAACGCCTCGCTCGGGTTCAGTTCGAGCCAACGCCTCGCACACACGCGCATACGTGTACGAGAGAAACGCGCATCGCTCGGCCCCCGACCTCCCACCGTAACCGGGAACTCACCGAAATTTTCCTCCCCCTCGCTTCTACCATGGTTTTTTCGTCATGGACGGCCCAAAGAATGTCATGTTGGCTATGTATGTATATATGATGAAACTTGTGTGTTGGATATGATTGTTACATGGATGCTTGTTGTATATATATGTGTTGGATATCTCATATGTGAAATAGTGACCTGAGATTAAGAAAAAAACGATTTTTTGAAAAAAATCTACTAATGGCGCACTTCCATCTGGTGCGCCATTAGTATACCAGTTACTAATGGCGCACCTGTGGGATACTAATGGCGCACCCGTTGTGCGCCATTAGTATACCAGATACTAATGGCGCACCTGTGGTGCGCCATTACTAAAATATTCTAGTGGCGTGGTGCTAGTGGCGCACCAGTCGTGCGCCATTAGTAGGCAAAACTGGTGCGCCACTAGTAAGCCTTTTTCTAGTAGTGACGAATCAATACTATTCTTAGGCAAAGATGAAAACCAAACTTTAGCACGATCTCTAAGTGAAAACGGAAATAACTTCAATTTAACAGTATCATTGTCCGTATCTTTCTTCTTTTGCATCTCACATAAATCAACAAAGTTGTTTAGATGGGTAGCGGCATCTTCACTAGGAAGGCCGGAGAATTGATCTTTCGTAACAAGATTCAGCAAAGCAACATTGATTTCACAAGACTCAGCATCATTAAGAGGAGCAATCGGAGTACTAAGGAAATCATTATTATTGGTATTGGAAAAGTCACACAACTTGGTATTATCTTGTGCCATCGTGACAAGCAATCCAACACACAAGCAAACAAAAAGGCAAGGGAACGAGAGAGGAGATTGGGAAAGAGAAGGCGAATAAAACGGCAAGGGTGAAGTGGGGGAGAGGAAAACGAGAGGCAAATGGCAAATAATGTAAATGCGAGGGAGATGAGTTTGTGATGGGCACTTGGTATGTCTTGACTTGAGCGAAGACCTCCCCGGCAACGGCGGCCAAAATGGCTCGTTGACGGGAGATCAAATCTTGACTTGACTTGGTGTAAGCCTCCCCGGCAACGGCACCAGAAATCCTTCTTGCCACGTCTTGAGCTTGCGTTGGTTTTCCTTGAAGAGGAAAGGGTGATGCAGCAATAGTAGCGTAAGTATTTCCCTCAGCTTTTGAGAACCAAGGTATCAATCCAGTAGGAGGCTCCTCCAAAGTCCCACACACCTACACAAAAAACAAGAACTCGCAACCAATGCAATAATGGGGTTGTCAATCCCTTCACGGCCACTTGCGAAAGTGAGATTTGATAGAGATAATATGATAAGATAAATATATTTTTGGTATTTTTATGATATAGATTCGAAAAGTAAAAGATGCAAATAAAAGTAGATGGCAAACTTATATGATAAAAGATAGACCCGAGGGCCATAGGTTTCACTAGTGGCTTCTCTCAAGATAGCATAAGTAGTACGGTGGGTGAACAAATCACTGTCGAGCAACTGATAGAAAAGCGAATAATTATGAGATTATCTAGGCATGATCATGTATATAGGCATCACGTCCGTGACAAGTAGACCGACTCCTACCTGCATCTACTACTACTACTCCACACATCGACCGCTATCCAGCATGCATCTAGAGTATTAAGTTCATAAATAATAGAGTAACGCATTAAGAAAGATGACATGATGTAGAGGGATAAACTCATGCAATATGATATAAACCCCATCTTTTTATCCTCGATGGCAAAAATACAATACGTGCCTTGATGCCCCTGCTGTCACTGGGAAAGGACACCGCAAGATTGAACCCAAAGCTAAGCACTTCTCCCATTGCAAGAAAGGTCAATCTAGTAGGCCAAACCAAATTGATAATTCAAAGAGACTTGCAAAGATAACTTAATCACAGATAAAAGAACTCAGAGGAGAATCAAATATTTCTCATAGATAAACTTGATCATAAACTCACAATTCATCGAATCTCGACAAACACACCGCAAAAAGAGTTACATCAAATAGATCTCCAAGAAGATCGAGGAGAACTTTGTGTTGAGATTCAAAGAGAGAGAAGAAGCCATCTAGCTAATAACTATGGACCCGAAGGTCTGTGGTAAACTACTCACAACTCATCGGAACGGCTATGGTGTTGATGTAGAAGCCCTCCGTGATCGATTCCCCCTCCGGCGGAGCGCCGTCGAAGGCTCCAAGATGGGATCTCGCGGATACAGAAGGTTATGGCTGTGGAAATAGTTTTTCGTGGGCGCTTCTGATGTTTTCGGCGTACATGGGTATATATGGGAGGAAGAAGTAGGTCGGTGGACACCCGAGGGGCCCACGAGATAGGGGGCGCGCCTAGTAGGGGGGGGCGCGCCCTCCACCCTCGTGGCCGCCTCGGTTGTTTCTTGACTTCCACTCCATGTCCTCTGGATCACGTTTGTTCCCAAAAAGTCGCTCCCGAATGTTTCATTCCGTTTGGACTCCGTTTGATATTCCTTTTCTTCGAAATACTAAAATAGGCAAAAAAAACAGCAATACGGGCTGGGCCTCCGGTTAGTAGGTTAGTCCCAAAAAATGATATAAAAGTGTAAAGTAAAGCCCATAAAGATCCAAAAAAAGTAATATAATAGCATGGAACAATCAAAAATTATAGATACGTTGGAGACGTATCAAGCATCCCCAAGCTTAATTCCTGCTCGTCCTTGAGTAGGTAAATGATAAAAACAGAATTTTTGTTGTGGAATGCTACCTAGCATAATTCTTAATGTAATTTTCTTTATTGTGGCATGAATGTTCAGATCCAAATGATTCAAAATAAAAGTTCATATTGACATAAGAAATAGTAATACTTCAAGCATACTAATCGAAGTAATCATGTCTTCTCAAAATAGCATGGCTAAAGAAAGTTATCCCTACAAAATCATATAGTCTGGCTATGCTCTATCTTCATCACACAAAGTATTTAATCATGCACAACCCCGATGACAAGCCAAGCAATTGTTTCATACTTTAGTAATCTCAAACCTTTTCAATCTTTTACGCAATACATGAGCGTGAGCCATGGACATAGCACTTTATGTGGAATAGAATGGTGGTTGTGGAGAAGACAAAAAAGAAGATAGTCTCACATCAACTAGGCGTATCAACGGGCTATGGAGATGCCCATTAATAGATATCAATGTGAGTGAGTAGGGATTGCCATGCAACGGATGCACTAGAGCTATAAATGTATGAAAGCTCAACAAAAGAAACTAAGTGGGTGTGCATCCAACTCGCTTGCTCACAAAGACCTACGGCATTTTGAGGAAGCCCATTATTGGAATATACAAGCCAAGTTCTATAATGAAAATTCCCACTTTTATATGAATGTGATAACATAGGAGACTCTCTGTCATGAAGATCATGGTGCTACTTTGAAGCACAAGTGTGGTAAAAATGATAGTAGCATTGTCCCTTCTCTCTTTTCTCTCATTTTTTTATTTGGCCTTCCTTTTTTTATTTGGCCTTTCTCTTTTCTTTTTTTTTAAGTCCGAAGTCTCATCCCGACTTGTGGGGGAATCATAGTCTCCATCATCCTTTCCTCACTGGGACAATGCTCTAATAATGAAGATCATCACACTTTTCTTTATTTACAACTCAATACTTAGAACAAGATATGACTCTATATGAATGCCTCCGGCGGTGTACAGGGATATGCAATGAATCAAGAGTGACATGTATGAAAATTATGGAGGTGGCTTTGCCACAAATACGACGCCAACTACATGATCATGCAAAGAGCAATATGACAATGATGATGCGTGTCATATAAACGGAATGGTGGAAAGTTGCATGGCAATATATCTTGGAATGGCTATGGAAATGCCATAATAGGTAGGTATGGTGGCTGTTTTGAGGAAGGTATATGGTGGGTGTATGGTACCGGCGAAAGTTGCACGGCACAAGAGAGGCTAGCAATGGTGGAAGGGTGAGAGTGCGTATAATCCATGGACTCAACATTAGTCAAAAGAACTCATATACTTATTGCAAAAAATATACAAGTCATCAAAAACCAAGCACTACGCGCATGCTCCTAGTGGGATAGGTTGGTAGGAAAAGTCCATCGGTCGTCCCCGACCGCCACTCATAAGGAAGACAATCAATAAATAAATTATGCTCCGACTTCATCACAAAACGGTTCACCATATGTCGTGGATTTATCACGGCAGATGTCCTAGCGAAAGGACTTAGTCGTGGAGCCATCGCAACGGGTTAGCTTAAAAGGGGTTAAACCGGACAAGGGACACGAGAGTTTTATACTAGTTCGTCCCCTTACGATGAAGGTAAAAGCCTACGTCTAGTTGTGATGGAATTGTTGTAGTCTCGATGATCAGGGAGCGGAATCGCTTTACCTAGATCTCGAGCTGTTGTTTCTTGTCCTTGAACTGCCGCTGGGTCGCGCCTTTATATACACAGGTCGACGCCTGCCGGCTTACAGAGTCCCGATGCCGGTTTATCCACATACCGGCTCGGTCTCTACTCTAGCATTCCTTACGATACAAGTCATGTATTACATGGCGGTTTACAGCTACAGGCCCTAATCTATCTTTGGGCCTTGGGCCTTTGAGTCTCTATAGCAAACCGCTTTATTTATTGTCTTCACGGGCTTTAAATATAACAACCCATTATGG
The DNA here is from genome assembly GCF_018294505.1 of Triticum aestivum. NCBI lineage: Eukaryota > Viridiplantae > Streptophyta > Magnoliopsida > Poales > Poaceae > Triticum > Triticum aestivum. Next base: position 32,084,535 of record NC_057808.1, on the reverse strand, counting down.
GGATGATCCGGCTATTCTTGGCCGGTTTATATCCAGTAGTAATATCTCCAACATTAGGCCTCAGATTGATTTGAACTGGTTCATGTCAATCTCCAAAACTTTGAGAAAATTCCTTCTTCCATTCCTTCGCATAAATCTTGTAAACTGCCATGACGTCATCATCTGGTATCTTGATAAACCGTCATGACGTCACTTGTGATTTAAAATGATATGTATCTGACCCTGATTAATGAGCCTCGGAAAATCGAGGCGACCGCTCTGTCGCATATCCAACTGTTAGGCTCCTCGATTCTTGCGCTTGACCCTTATCCTTTCTCCTTTATAAATAAGACCAAGGGTCTTTCCATTTTCCCCCCTCGTCTCTTCATCTTTTCTTCTTCCTCGCGACGCCTCAACAACCGAGCTCCGCCGCCACCGTCGACCTTCGTGTCCGCATCAACCAAGGCCGCTGCATCAACCTGATCGCACCAGAACGACGCGTCGCTCCTCCACTGTTGCACAGCAGCGGTGAGTACCTCTCGTTTCAAGCTTTAGATCTGCATTAGGGCTTCACTGTTCGTCGGTGTTCTTCCCTGTCCGCCTTCTTTCTATCTTAGATCTCATAGTTTTAATCTCCAACTGATAGTAGAGGTAGGTGATGATAGTTTAGCATCCTTTGCCAGCCTTAGAAACCACCTTTTACTGCCTGAGATCCCCATCAAGTAGATGTGTCCTTCCACTGACACCATGCTAGGTTGAATTTATTTCCTCTTTTTAAGACTGTGGCAGATCCAAATTTTAACCACCGATCTGTGAAATCTGTTTGCGCCATACTTAGAATATTTTTGTAGATCTGTGGCCTTTATACCATTGTGGGCGGTTTATCTTTGATAACTCATCATATACCATTAGCCCTCTGTTAAACCGCCAACCTGCTTTAAGTACCAAAATCCGGTTTAACGCGTGCAATTATTGCAAATGTCATCGTCTTCCATCATTGCACTGGTTCGTAAATTTGTAAACATGAACTTTGAACCGGATATCAACTCTTTTTCCAGCTTATCACCAAAATGGCCAAACAATTTGTTTCTTGCAATTGGGTTCCTTCCCGGGTTACTGAAGCGTAGCTGGCTGGTTGTGTTGCAATGGGCGCTTTAGCAAATAAGGACATCATTCATTGGCGAGTCCCCTGTCCGGAAAACCCTCCTGAACCCCAAGAAGGAGAAGTTATTGTATTCGTTGATCACCTGAGCCGAGGCTTCACCCCTCCTGGATCAAAGTTCTTCCATGACGTGCTTGCCAGCTTTCAAATCCGTCCACAAGATATCGGTCGAAATTCAATATCCAACATCTGCCACTGGCAAGTTTTCCGTGAAGTGTACCTGCAAGAGGAGCCCACTGTTGATCTGTTCCGGGATTTCTTTTATCTAAACCGCCGTACTGAGTTCTCAGATGGCCCCAACATTGAACTAGGCGGGGTTTCAATCCAAAAAAAGGAGAGATGTTGACTTCCCTCATGCCAAGCTTCACAGTCATCCCAAGGACTGGAATCAAACCTGGTTTTACTGTCGCAACACAGCTCCAGAAAATGAAAATCCCTTGCCGGGTTATTGCCCACACCGGCTTATCAAAACTCATCCCTTTCCTCAATGGTTGACCGCCCAGGAGCGAGCAAAATACGCCCCTCAACTGGCAGAGCTCAGGGCCTTTGTTGCTAATGGGCTGACCGGCGTAGACTTTATTCGGTGCTGGGTTACATGGAGCGTGTTGCCCTTAAGCCGGCGCTCCGGCTTAATGTGCGAGTATACAGGAGATCCGAAAGACCCTCAACGCCATATCGATATCCAACTGACCGATGATGAAGTCATAGAGGCTGTCAAAAAGATGCTTGATGAGCCGATAGATGTATGCAGCAAAACCGGGCTCAGTCCTTTTTATGCTGAGAACAAACCTCCAAAGGTAAAATTTTCCGCATTGCTGTCTTGATCCGTCCCTTGTTTAGATTTTGCTTGGTAACTTACTATCTGTCTATGCAGGCCGATGACCCCTTCTGGAAGAGGAAATCTGAAGATAAATCCGCGAGAACTCATTGGCTCAAGACCAAAGCTCCGAAGAACCTTCCAAAAAGAGAAACATTGAAACATCCGAGCCACCCGTTGATGATGATCAGGATAACCCGGATTCAGAGGTAGAACTTGACTCTCTCGGTTCATTTTTTATACACCTTATTGATAATGATCATTATCAGGATGAAGCGGAGGCGAGTCATGCTGATGAGGTAATTATTCTTTCTTCTGATTCTGACCCTGTGCCAGCACCCAGAATCCGTCGAGCTGTTCGGAAAGTAAAATTTTCATGCCCTCTTTTTATTTGGATCCACACCTTTTGAAGACACAGCAGCATGAAGCTTGCCGCACAACCCGGCACAGTGGCCAAGTGGCGACCTCTTCTGGTTTACCAAATTCGCCGGTTCGCAAACGCCGTCAAGAGGTTGCTTATACTCCTGACACCCTTTACCCTAAGGCGGGTTACATCCGATATCCTCTTAATCCATCTGACTCAAATTATCAGGGAACTTCCCATTCGTCCTCCGGTGAGTCGTCAGCAACGCAGCTTCCTCCTCTGAAAACCGTCCCTGGGTAAGCATAACATTCATTTAACTTTTTAGCCTTGTAGTTATCTTATCATACTGATTTTTGTGTCTGCTCTTTTTAGTGCCAAAGCCAGACCCAGCAAGAAAGCTAAATTGAATAAGCCAGCTGACCATGAACCGGCTATTGAAACGGAGAAGACCCCAGAGGCTACTGATCCGTAGGCTAACACTGTTACTGATGATCCAGAACCTCAGGCGAACGATCCACTTGTTGAACCGGTGGAAACCAATCCAACAAGCCAATCAGCTGATCCGTGAAGTCCAACTGTTGATCCACCAAGTCCGGTTAAAGCGTCTGATAAACCGCCAAGCCCTTCCAAGACTACGGACGATGATGTTGTCGTAACTGGCCTTGGTTTCAGCTCCCCTGGCCGTCCGGTCACTTTATCAAAACATGGCGCCAAAGAAGAAATTTCTGCTATGGACAAAGGGAAATTAAAATCTGAGTTATCCAGCTATGCCAACTTCAGCGCTCAAGTTCTTCATTCTGGTTTTCTAAACCGCCTGTATACAAGCCGCGACTTTGAAGCCGGTTTAGTAGAACTGATGAAGGAACGATATGAGGTAAATATCACTTTTCCCTTTGCATAAATATTCCATTTGTTAGAATTGGTCCAAAGTATCAACTCCAGTAGCCCCCAAGGGCCGGTTCATAACATTGGTTTGAACCGGGTCTTGAAATAGAATCAATGTTTAAATTGTGCCGGTGTAGCCCCCATGAACCGGTTTATGTCTGAATCTGAGCAAATACGCATTAGCCCCCAAGTGTCAAGTAGATAACTTGTTATGTGCTTGAGACATCAATATCGTGATACTAACTCATTATCTGTATTTTGCAGGCTAAGTTGCCCAAGAAAGACTCCCAAATCTCTGATCTACAGGGCAACATCAAATCCCAACAAGATGAAACTTGCAAGGTTAAAGGCGAGCTGACCACCGCTTTAACTACTATGGAGCAGCTGAAGGAATTCTTCAAAAGAGAACGGGAAGATTGGGAAACTGAGAAAGCCACCGTGTTAAAGCGGGCAGAAGATGCAGAAAACGCCCTTAAACTGGCTACCGAAGAGCTTAACAGCCTGAAACGGCAGATTGATGCCATGACCTCCGCCATCTTTGGTAATAATCTCTTTACCAATATGCAACAACACCAGTTATAAAAACTTTCGGTTTAATAATAATTTGACCTTCTTGCAGGTGGTCGTGTTACCCATCTTGGCGCGGATATGCACAAAAAGTTAAAGGTCGTGTATACTCTGGTAGAACAACTGTATACCGGTGCTCAACGAGCCATCTGCACAACTTCCAATAACCATCTGCCCCCGTCGCTCATCAAGGAAACACTGGAAAATTGTCTATGATGCCTGCCCGGATTGTGGAATTGAAGAAATCTGCTACTAGGTCGGGCGCCCTTACTGCACTGACGTGTGCCAAGGCCTGGATCTCTGACCTTGACCCTGAAGACGTTGGTAATGGCTATCCAAGCCAAAAAGAGGACGGTTCAGAATTCAACAATGACGATCTCCGAGCCATCACCAGAGAGATGCGACCACTGGCCAGTAAGCTGGCTGAAGACACGAACTTGTCAATTTATCAGAATGTGTATGACGCCAGCGGCAAGCGGATAAGTGCTCCAACTTATGACGTGGAAAATCTGATCCCGCCGATCCGTAAGCACACTTAGCTCCTGATGTTGAACCGTCTTATCTTATACACGACGAAGCTGTCTTTCGAGCCTTAACAGGAATTGATTGGACAACTATTGACTTCCAGCCACTGGATGGAGAGAAGGAGGACGAACAGGTGCAGGAAGATCCGTAATCTTCACATCAGCCTGAAGCAGAATCATAATCCGGACACCGGTTTAGCTTGCGCATATTGTTATCCTTGTGAAAAACAATCATTATTTTGGGCAGTCAAAACGCCTTGTAATAGACTAGTTTGAATACTTGGTCTGTTATGCCATCATGCATATTGATTTGTGCACAATACTGTTATCCATCATGATATATTTGCTTATGGTCTCCAACAGTTTTACACAGTCCTGCTTCTGCACAAAACAAACTGAAGAACTGTCCTGGCGGTTTATCGCCGGACGGGTCATAATACCCAATATACAGCCATGGTTTATAACCAGAGCTTTAAATAATGAAATATGAAATATATCATACCTGTGATATCAAATCAACTTGTTGGTTTTACCAATGTTCTTGTAATAAGGGTGATGACCAAAACCAGGTTATGCCGGTATATAATAAGTTATGCCGGGTTATGATAAACACCAGATGATCATCTGGGGAACTTATAATGAATTCCAGGCCGGGTTAAATAAACACTGGTTTATACTGATGACTTATAGTCAGACCGGGCCGTTGGATGCTGCTTCAACTCAAAACCTTAATAAGGGAGAAAAAAGTTGTCAAATAAAAACCAAAGAAAAACTTGTAGTTAAGGCTTTTCAAAGGCTGCCAGGGCCAAATGCGAGGCTTTTCATGGGCTGCCAGGCCACTGGGTTAAACCATTTTACGAAGCCTTTCAAGATGGTCCTCAATCCTTGACTAATCGCCAGTCTATCATTGACAAGTTCAGGGTCATATGAGATTGACTTGTCAAGTTGGCGGGTCAACCAGGTTTACCTGGGCGGAGTGACTTACTTGATAAAGGCAGGTTAACCCGGGAGTTCTTTGTTCATTGCGACAGCAAAGAATGCCCAAACAACATTTTGAGTTGTGCTCAGCAGGTACCCATGTTTGAGTTCTTCTTTTACAACACTCTTTGGCCCCTGAATAACTTCATTGTGGCTTTGAGCCAGCCAAGAGGTGTAGCTATGGTTCAAATACGACCAAGCCCCCGAGTGACTTTACTTTCGTGGCTTTGAGCCAGCCAAGAGGTGTAGCTATGGTTCGAATATTACCAAGCCCCCAAGTGACCTTACTTTCGTGGCTTTGAGCCAGCCAAAAGGTGTAGCCATGGTTCGAATACGACCAAGCCTCCAAGTGACTTACATCAATAAATAGTTGAATAAGCTGAATCAAGGGGTAAACCGTAGCCGCTTTGTAAACAGAAACCTCCGTGTAACCACTCATGATATGAGAAAAACAACGGATACCCCGCTTTAGCTAGGGCTCCAGTTTATTATATTGATCATAACATATACATCGTCAAAATATGTACATGATAGGAGCCCATGGCTCAGTTGTAGTAAGGCCGTAGATGAGCTATGTTCCATGGCCGGATCATCTCCTCTTCCAACTTGCGTGAGTCTTTATGCTCTCAAACATCAATGAGGTAATATGATCCATTGTTTAGATTCTTGCTGACCACAAAGGGCCCTTCCCAAGGTGGGGATAACTTGTGCATGTCGGTCTGATCTTGGATAAGCCGGAGCACCAAGTCGCCTTCCTGAAAAGTTCGGGTTTTAACCCGGCGGCTGTGATAACGCCGCAGGTCTTGCTGATAAATCGCCGAACGAGCCGCCGCTATGTCCCATTTCTCATGTAACAGGTCCAATGCATCTTGACGTGCTCTTTCATTATCCGCTTCAACATAAGCTGCCACTCGAGGCGAGGACTGCTTCCGCTCCATAAACCATGAAGAAGGGTGTATAACCTGTAGATCTATTGGGGGTAGTGTTAATGCTCCATTAAACGGAAGGCAACTCTTCCACCCAACAGCCCGGCGTCCTTTGTAGAGGAACCATAAACCGGGGCTTGATGCCCTTTAAGATTTCCTGATTAGCTCTCTCCGCTTGGCCATTAGACTGGGGGTGGGCCACTGAAGACACATCAAGGCGGATGTGCTCTCTTTGACAGAACTCCTCCATAGCACCCTTGGAAAGATTCGTGCCATTGTCTGTTATAATGTTGTGTGGAGAACCAAAGCGGAGGATGACCTTTTTCATGAATTGAACCGCCGTAGCTGCATCACACTTGCTAACTGGTTCTGCTTCCACCCACTTGGTAAATTTATCAACCGCCACTAAAAGGTGGGTCTTCTTATCCTTAGACCTCTTAAAAGGCCCAACCATATCAAGCCCCCAGGTTGCAAACGGCCAAGTGATCGGAATCATCCGCAGCTCCTGAGCCGGAACATGAGCCCGACGTGCAAACTTCTGACAGCCATCGCACCGTTTGACCAAGTTTTCAGCATTAGCATGAGCCGTCAGCCAATAGAAACCGTGACGAAAAGCCTTAGCCACCAGGGATTTCGAACCGGCATGATGACCACAATCCCCTTCGTGGATTTCACATAAAATTTCACGGCCTTCCTCAGGAGAAACACAGCGTTGAAAAGCCCCTGAGACGCTGCAATAATGTAGCTCGCCATTGACGATAGTCATGGACTTAGAACGCCGGATTATCTGCCTGGCCAGAACTTCATCCTCTGGTAACTCACCCCGGTTCATATACGCCAAGTACGGGATTGTCCAATCCGGGGTTACATGGAGCGCCGCCACCCACTGATCCTCTGGATCAGGAACAGCTAAATCCTCCTCTGTGGGTAGCTTGACCGACGGGTTGTGCAGAACATCAAGGAAAACATTGGGCGGCACCGGTTTACGCTAGGAGCCCAACCGACTTAAAGCGTCAGCCGCTTCATTCTTCCACTAATCCACGTGATCAACTTGATAACCCTTGAAGTGACCTGCGACAATATCCACCTCTCGACGATATGCTGCCATGAGGGGATCTTTAGAATCCCACGCCCCAGAGACTTTTTGAGCCACAAGGTCTGAATCACCAAAGCACTTAACCCGGCTCAGATTCATCTCCTTAGCCATCCGAAGACCATGGAGCAGTGCCTCGTACTCAGCTGCATTGTTAGTACAAGGGAACATCAAGCGGAGAACATAACAAAATTTATCACCTCGAGGGGAAGTAAGAACCACTCCAGCCCCTGAGCCCTCCAATTTCCTGGATCCATCGAAATGAATCGTCCAGTACGTGTTATCCGGCTTATCTTCCGGCAGCTGCAACTCTGTCCAGTCATTGATGAAATCCACAAGTGCTTGAGATTTGATGGCCGTGCGAGGAAAATATTTTAATCCATGAGGCCCAAGCTCAATAGCCCACTTAGCAATCCGGCCAGTCGCCTCTCTGTTCTGGATGATATCTCCCAAAGGAATAGAACTGACCACTGTAATGGGATGACCCTTAAAATACTGCCTCAGCTTCCGGCTCGCCATAAAAACCCCATATATAAGCTTCTGCCAATGTGGATATCTCTGCTTTGACTCAATGAGCACCTCACTGATATAATAAACCGGCTGTTGAACTGGATACTCCTTCCCTGCCTCCTTGCCCTCCACCACAATAGCCACGCTAACAGCCCGAGCATTAGCAGCCACGTATAACAGCAACGGTTCCTTGTCAACGGGAGCAGCAAGCACAGGCGGTTCGGCAAGCTGCTGCTTTAGAGCCTCAAACGCTTCATTAGCCATATCACTCCAGACAAAGTTGTCTGTTTTCTTTAGCATTTGATATAAGGGGATGGCCTTCTCCCCAAGACGATTGATAAACCGGCTCAAGGCTGCAATCCGGCCCACCAGGCGCCGAACATCATTGATACACTTTGGTTTAGCCAGGGAAGTAATCGCCTTGATCTTCTCCGGATTAGCTTCAATACCCCTGTTAGACACTAGGAAACCCAAAAGCTTGTCTGCCGGTACACCAAAAACACACTTGGCCGGGTTGAGCATCATCTTATAAACCCGGAGGTTATCAAAGGTCTCCTTCAAATCATCTATTAATGTTTCCTCCTTCCTGGAATTCACCACAATATCATCCAGATAAGCATGAACATTGCGCCCAATCTGATTATGAAGACAATTTTGGACACAACGCTGATAAGTTGCCTGGGCACTCTTGAGCCCAAAGGGCATAGACACATAGCAGAAGGCTCCAAAGGGAGTTATAAAAGCTGTCTTCTCCTGGTCCTTAATTGCCATCTTGATATGATGATAACCTGAATAAGCATCCAGAAAACTCAAACGCTCGCAACCCGCCCTAGCATCAATGATTTGATCTATACGAGGGAGGGCAAAAGGATCAGCTGGACACGCTTTGTTCAAATCTGTGTAGTCGACACACATGCGCCAAGTACCGTTTTTCTTAAGTACCAGCACCGGATTAGCCAACCATTCCGGATGAAAAACATCCACAATGAACCCTGCCGCCAAAAGCCGGGCTACTTCCTCACCAATAGCCTTGCGCCTCTCTTCATTGAACCGGCGAAGGAACTGTCGGACCGGTTTAAACTTGGGATCAATATTAAGAGTGTGCTCAGGGAGTTCCCTCTGTACACCTGGCATGTCAGCAGGCTTCCATGCAAAGATATCCCGATTCTCACGGATGAACTCGATGAGCGGGCTTTCCTATTTAGGATCCAGATTTGCACTGACGATGAACTGTTTAGATGAATCGCCGGGCACAAAATCAACCATCTTAGTCTCATCAGCCGATTTAAACTTCAACGCCGGAACATGCTCCGTAGTGGGATTTTTTAACGAAGTCATGTCAGCCGGATCAACATTGTCCTTATAGAACTTCAGCTCCTCTGCCGCACAAACAGACTCAGCATAGGCCGCATCACCTTCCTCACACTCTAAAGTGATCTTGCGGCTTCCATGTACCGTGATGGTCCCCTTATGACCCGGCATTTTAAGCTGCAGATACACATAACAGGGTCATGCCATGAACTTAGCATAAGCCGGCCGTCCAAACAGGGCATGATACGGGCTTTGAATTTTCACCACTTCAAAAGTTAATGTCTCTGATCTTGAATCATACTCATCTCCAAAAGCGACCTCCAGAGCTATTTTACCAACCGGATAAGCTGACTTACCGGGCACCACACCATGGAAAACAGTATTTGACGGTTTAATATTGTTATCTGTCAACCCCATACGACGGATGGTGTCATAATACAAGATGTTGATACTGCTTCCTCCGTCCATCAGCACCTTAGTGTACTTGTACCCTCCAACCTGAGGTGCCACCACTAACGCCAGATGACCCGGATTGTCAACCCGGGGCGGGTGATCCTCTCGACTCCACACAATAGGCTGTTCGGACCATCGTAAGTAACGTGGTACCGCCGGTTCAACAGAATTCACCGCCCGTTTATGAAGCTTCTGGTCGCGCTTGCACAAGCTAGTGGTGAAAACGTGGTACTGTCCACTATTCAACTGCTTCGGGTGACTCTGGTATCCTGACTGCTGTTGCTACTATCCCTGCTGGTTGCTCTGATTGCCTTGATTGCCATGTCCACCCTGATTGCCCTGGAATCCTGAACCGGAGTTGCCTCCTCCATAACCCGGCCCGTAAGAACCGGATCCTGAACCACCGGGCGGTCCACCATCACTCCGGAAGAAATCTGAATTTTTGAGGTCCCGCATGATATAACAATCTTTCCAGAGGTGCGTGGCTGCTTTCTCCTGCGTACTATGCTTCGGGCAGGGCTGGTTCAACAGATAATTCAAACACTCCGGATTAGGACCGGGTTCTCCCCCTCTTTGGTGCGGTTTTCCCTTACCCTGTTTATTGGTGTTAGCCACAAAATCTGAATTATGATCCGCCTTCCGCTTACCGTTATTATTGTGGCTAGTCGGGTTATGCTGCTGCCCCTTGGCATTGTCGTTCTTCTTTCCCTTCCCCGGTTTGACATCGTCAGACTCGGGGTCCTTGGTACTATCAGAATCAGCATACTTAACTAGAGCAGCCATAAGTGTTCCCATGTCACTGCAATGACGCTTGAGCCGTCCCAGCTTTAATTTCAAAGGTTGGAAACGGCAATTACCCTCCAATGTCAAAATTGCTGAATCAGGTCTGATGCTATCCGATGAATGCAAGATCTCTGAAACTCGGCGTACCCAACGGGTGGTTGACTCGCCTTCTCCCTGGACATAGGCGGCTAAATCCACAATAGACATAGGCTGCTTGCATGTGTCCTTGAAATTGGCTATAAACCGGGCCTTTAGCTCGGCCCATGATCCGATGCAATTAACTGGTAATTTTTCAACCACGTGCGAGCTATTCCGTCCAACAACATAGCAAAATATTTCGCGCACGCCGCTTCATCCACATCTAGCATCTCCATTGCCATCTCATAACTCTCAATCCATGACTCGGGGGCCTCGTCGGCGGTGTAGTTAGGCACCTTACGGGGGCCCTTGAAATCCTTGGGCAGCTGTACATTACGCAAGGCCGGGACGAGGCAGGGCACCCCCCAAGAACTGAAAGTAAAGCCCTGTTCCACGGAAGCTGTCGGACGAACCGGGGTGAGCTGACGATCCTGCGCTGCTATCTTGGCTTCTCGACGTGCTTTGCCGTGAGCCACCACATCCTGAGCATTTGCCCCGTCACGCGCCGGATTAGGCCCTCGAAGGGCGTCTCGGTTCCACGCACTGCTTGACACGGCCGGTTCATCCATGCGCCTGCTGTAACTCCGGCTCGGGCGCGGGGTTGAATGAATTCTATCTCGACTATAAGAATAAGCCTGCTGCTGCACCATAGCTGTTTGAAGAAGATCCCTAGCACGCTGCGTCTCAACCGCGGCCGGGGACTCGCCTTCCATAGGAATAGCCGCCAATCATGATGCAGCGGCGATCATGTTATCCAAAGGGGTGGAGAAGTGGCCTGGCGGCGCCGGTACATACTGCAGTGGGTCATGGGTTCGTCGAGGAGGGTCCGTCATCCGTGGCTGATCAGGTGCTCCGTTCCTTGGCGTTTCAATCCGGTTCACCGCCGCCGGAATACTGGTTCCTGCCCCTGGCGTGCCAAAGAGATTCATTGCCTCATAAACCGGTGGTAACCGTGACCGATGCCTTCTCCTTAACACGTTGTTTGGGGCGTTCTGATCCAACATGAGCCGGTAATTTTCCGCCTGAATCCGCTGTGCTTGCGCTTCTAAAGCGGTCCGCTCCTCAGCCATCCTGGCTTCCTCAGCCGCTAGGTCCTCCTTATCCTGAATTATTTGATCCTGTAGTTTAGCCACCTCCGCGTTATGCTGATCTTGGGTGTCGGCGGTAACTGGTGCGGCCAGTAAGGTTGTCAAGGCGTCCAATAAACCAGACAAGATTTGGGCCGGTCGGCGCGCAGGGCCTCCTGCCCCAGTTGCCGATCCGGAAATTATTGCTGCCGCGGCTGAAGACTGCAGCGTAGGCTGAGTTCGAGCCATGAAGATCGCAACCCGGTTCGACGTTTCAAGGGGGTCCGGAATACTGTCGCCATCGGAATAACCCCCAATCTGGCTATCTTGCAATTGGTACAGTGACTCGGCCTCCCCTGTGGATGACTCGCCATCTGAATATGCGACGGTCTCACCATCGGATGTCGGTTCAAGTTTCGCAGCATTGATGAATCCTACGAAAGCTCGCTTCACAGCGGGCTGAGCCCGGGCAGGGCTTGCACGCTGAGCTGTCTCGACGAGGTCGGTGCAGATGTTCGGCTCAGGGTCCGGTTCTCCAGTCTTGCCGATGAAGACGTGAATTCCTCCAAAGTGGACCCGGTACCCATACTCGATTGAGCCGGCCTCGGGGCCGCAGCCTGTGTCGTCGATGTAGAGCTTGCCGCGACGAGTCTTGATCATCCGGCCCACGGCGTATCCCTTGAACCCTTCAAAGTTGCCCTTCAAGAACTCGAAACCATCGCGCGATAGCCCCACGGTGGGCGCCAACTGTCGTGGATTTGTCACGGCAGATGTCCTAGCGAAAGGACTTAGTCATGGAGCCATCGCAACGGGTTAGCTTAAAAGGGGTTAAACTGGACAAGGGACACGAGAGTTTTATACTAGTTCAGCCCCTTACGATGAAGGTAAAAGCCTACGTCTAGTTGTGATGGAATTGCTGTAGTCTCGATGATCTGGGAGCTGAATCGCTTTACCTAGATCTCGAGCTGTTGTTTCTTGTTCTTGAACCGCCGCCGGGTCGCGCCTTTATATACACAGGTCGACGCCCGCCGGCTTACAAAGTCCCGATGCCGGTTTATACACATACCAGCTCGGTCTCTACTCTGGCATACCTTACGGTACAAGTCATGTATTACATGGCGGTTTACAGCTACAGGCCCTAATCTATCTTTGGGCCCTGGGCCTTTGAGTCTCTACAGAAAACCGCTTTATTTCTTGTCTTCATGGGCTTCAAACATAATAACCCATTATGGGGATGATCCGGCTATTCTTGGCCGGTTTATATCCAGTAGTAATATCTCCAACACCATATGTGCATGCTACGGGAATCACAAACTTCAACACAAGTATTCTTTAAATTCATAATCACCCAACTAGCATGACTCTAATATCACCACTACTATATCTCAAAACAATTATCAAGCATCAAATTGATCATAGCATCCAATTCACTTTCTATGATAGTTTTTATTATACCCAACTTGGATGCCTACCATTCTAGGACCAATTTTATAACCATAGCAAATACCATGCTGTTCTAAAAGACTCTCAAAATAATATAAGTGAAGCATTAGAGATCAACAATTTCTTCAAAATTAAGCCACCGCCGTGCTCTAAAAAATAAAAGTGAAGAACTAGAGCAAAAACTATTTAGCTCAAAAGATATAAGTGAAGCTCATAGAGTATTCTAATAAATTATAATCATGTGGGTTTCTCCCAAAAGGTGTGTACAGCAAGGATGATTGTGGTGATCTAAAAAGCAAAGACTAATATCATACAAGACGCTCCAAGCAAAACACATATCATGTGGCAAATAAAAATATAGCTCCAAGTAAAGTTACCGATAAACGAAGACGAAAGAGGGGATGCCTTCCCGGGGCATCCCCAAGCTTAGGCTTTTGGCTATTCCTGAATATCTTGGGGTGCCTTGGGCATCCCAAAGCTTGGGCTCTTTCCACTCCTTATTCCATAGTCCATCAAATCTTTACCCAAAACATGAAAACTTCACAACACAAAACTCAACAGAAATCTCGTAAGCTCCGTTAGCGAAAGAAAACAAAACACCACTTCAAGGTACTGTAATGAACTCATTAATTATTTATATTGGTGTTAAACCTACTGTATTCCAACTTCTCTATGGTTTATAAACTATTTTACTAGCCATAGATGCATCAAAATAAGCAAACAACACATGGAAAACAGAATCTGTGAAAAACAGAACAGTCTGTAGTAATCTGTAACTAACGCAAACTTCTGGAACTCCAAAACTTCTACCAAAATAGGAAGACATAGAAAATTTGTTTATTGATCTACTGCAATTGGAATTAGTATTTTATCACTTTCTGGTGATTTTAAACAATTGTTTTCGTGAACAGAAACTTTCTGGAATTTTCAGCAAGATCAAATAGTTATCATCCAAGAAAATCCTATAGGTTTAACATGGCACAAACACTAATTAAAACATAAAAAAACATCTAAACATAAGGTAGATGATAAATTTATTAAATAACAGAAAGGAAAAATATTGGGTTGTCTGCCAACAAGCGCTTTTCTTTAAAGCCTTTTTAACTAGGCATTGATAATTTTAATGATGCTCGCATAAAAGACAAGAATTGAAGCGCGAAGAGAGCATCATGAAACACTTGACAAACACATCTAAGTCTAACATACTTCCTATGCATAGGCATCTTATAGAAAAACAAATTATCATAGCAAGCAAAAACTAGCATATGCAAGGAAGCGGAAAGGAACGATAGCAATCTCAACAAAACGAGAGGTAATTTAGTAACATGAAAATTATAACCATATTTTCCTCTCTCATAATAATTACATGTTGGATCATAAGCAAATTCAACAAAATAGCTATCACATAAAATATTGTCAACACGATCCACATGTATGCAAATTTGACACTCTTCCAAAATAGTGGGATTAACATTAACTAAAGTCATGACCTCTCCAAACCCAGTTTTATCAAAAACTTCATAAGATTGAACATTCTCCAAATATGTGGGATCTAAAGTTGATACTCTTCCAAACCTACTTTCAATATTATTGCAAACACTATTATCAATCACATATTCATCATGGGGCTTAAATAAATTTTCAAGATCATTGGAAGAATCACCGCAATCATGATCATTGCAACAAGTAGTAGACATAGCAAAATTAGCATCCCCAAGCTTAGGGTTTTCCATATTATTAGCATGATTGACATCAAGAGAATTTACAGTAAAATCATTGCAATCATGCTTTTTATGCAAGGAGCTATCGTGAATCTCTTCATAAAGTACTTCATCACAATTTTCAGATTCACAAATTTCAAGCAAAACTTCATAAAGATAATCTAGTGCACAAAACTCACTAGCAATTGGTTCATGATAATTGGATCTCTTAAAAAGATTAGCAAGTGGATGAGGATCCATAGATCTTAGCTTCTTTGTTTAGTAATAAATACACAATTATTCCAACCAAACGAGCAAACGAGCCAAGTAAGACATTAAGGTAAACGAAAAGACAAACGGAAGAAGGGCGAATAAAACGGCAAGGGTGAATTGGGGGAGAGGAAAACGAGAGGCAAATGGAAAAATAATGGAATGCGAGGGAGATGATTTTGTGATGGGTACTTGGTATGTCTTGACTTGAGCGAAGACCTCCCCGGCAACGGTGCCAGAAATCGCACGTTGGCGGGAGGTCGAATCTTGACTTGACTTGGTGGAAGCCTCCCCGGCAACGGCCCCAGAAATCCTTCTTGCTACGTCTTGAGCTTGCGTTGGTTATCCTTGAAGAGGAAAGGGTGATGCAGCACACTAGCGTAAGTATTTCCCTCAGTTTTTGAGAACCAAGGTATCAATCCAGTAGGAGGCTCCTCAAAAGTCCCACACACCTACACAAACAAACAAAGAACTCGCAACCAACGCAATAAAGGGGTTGTCCATCCCTTCACGGCCACTTGCGGAAGTGAGATCTGATAGAGATAATATGATAAGATAAATATATTTTTGGTATTTTATAATATAGATTGGAAAAGTAAAAATGCGAATAAAAGTAGATAGCAAACTTATATGATAAAACATAGACCCGGTGGCCATAGGTTTCACTAGTGGCTTCTCTCAATATAGCATAAGTATTACGGTGGGTGAACAAATTACTGTCGAGCAATTGATAGAAATGCGAATAATTATGAGATTATCTAGGCATGATCATGTATATAGGACACCGCAAGATTGAACCCAAAGCTAAGCTCTTCTCCCATTGCAAGAAAGATCAATCTAGTAGGCCAAACCAAACTGATAATTCGAAGAGACTTGCAAAGATAACTTAATCACACATAAAAGAATTAAGAGGAGATTCAAATATTTCTCATAGATAAACTTGATCATAAACCCACAATTCATCGGATCTCGACAAACACACCGCAAAAAGAGTTACATCAAATAGGTCTCCAAGAAGATTGAGGAGAACTTTGTATTGAGATTCAAAGAGAGAGAAGAAGCCATCTAGCTAATAACTATGGACCCGAAGGTCTGTGGTAAACTACTCACAACTCATCGGAAGGGCTATGGTGTTGATGTAGAATCCCTCCATGGTCGATTCCCCCTCCGGCGGAGCGCCGGCGAAGGCTCCAAGATGGGAATAGTTTTTCGTGGTCGCCTCTGATGTTTTCGGGGTACGTGGATATATATAGGAGGAAGAACTAGGTCAGTGGACGCCCGAGGGGCCCACGAGACAGGGGGCGCGCCCAGTAAGGGAGGGCGTGCCCTCCACCCTCGTGGCCGCCTCGATTTCTTCTTGACGTGCACTCCAAGTCCTCTGGATCACGTTCGTTCCAAAAATCATGCTCCCAAAGGTTTCATTCCGTTTGGACTCCGTTTGATATTCCTTATCTTCGAAATCTTGAAATAGGCAAAAAAACAGCAATACGGGCTGGGCCTCCGGTTAGTAGGTTAGTCCCAAAAATTATATAAATGTGTAAAGTAAAGCCCATAAACATCCAAAACAAGTAATATAATAGCATGGAACAATCAAAAATTATAGATACGTTGGAGACGTATCACTTGCATGCACAAGGTTTCCTCATATCCTTTCCATAAGGCTTCAATTTCTGGGGCACAAGCCGAGACTTTTGCAGAGTCGGCTTAAATTCTTCCCACGTGGTTATTCTTTGCCATCCATTGATGGTTTGGTACAACCTCCACCAAGTAGCAGCACCTCTTTGAAAGTACTGAAGAGCATGCTGGGACATATCCTTTTCGGCTATAGTGTTATTCTTCATATGATCTTCCATTTTCTGAATCCATTGGTCCGTATCCAATTGACTTCTCGGTCCCGGAAATATGGGTTCATCTCCATTCATCCTCTATTAGGTCCATGGGTTTGGGGTGAGATAAGAGAGAGAGAGGGATACACACAATACAAACAATAGTTTTAAAAGACAGATTTTATTTTGTGGCTGTCGGAAAAACATCAAACCAATGACATCTCACAAACGTCGCATCTAACGTAGGTATATAATAGGGTTTTGGTCTTCTAAAGGTCAATAAATCTTCAACGTCGCCAAACTCTTCAAGTCTTGTTCATGTCTCCGATGGCTTCTTCCGATCGCGCTTGTCCTTCTCAAGTTCTTTTTTGCCAGATCCTCTCTGTTGACGCGAAGTCTCTCATGACGTCCTTTAATATTCTGGATTTGCGTTCCGAACTTCTGGATTTCAACATCCTTGGAATGAACCATAGTCCTACTGTCCTTCAGTTCCGGATGAATATACGGTGTCTCGAGGTTTTACTTCTCCAGCTTGGCTACTTCCAGCTTCTAGGTCCTGAGTTCTTCATGAACTGCTTCCTTGTTGAATAAGTCTTCCCGAAGGTCCATCTTAAAATTCTTCATGTAATACTCCAGATCCTGGCGATACACCAACTAAGGTTGAAACTGCATCCTTTGCTGACAAATGCTCCATCAGCCTTCTACCATCCAATCCTTCTGAAGAAAAGGCATGCACAACTCAGCACGGTGATAATAGCAATAGTGGGCGATAACATCATGGATAACCGTGTTTATGCCCATGTCATTTCCATGAGCTATCATTCCATAGTTGATATCTCCTGCCTTAGGGTTTTCTTGACAAAAACATTGAGTTTTAACGCTCCATGTTCCGGTCTTTCTTCGACACACCTTGATCTCGAGTATTGACAGCTTCAATAGTCTGATAAGGTCCATAAGGGTACCCTTCCTAGGTCATATGAATCTGTAAATTCTCCAGAGTCTTCAAATTCTCCTAGTCTTCGGAGTCTTCAACCGTTATAGTTTCCATTATAATGCAAGGTCAAATCCTCTTCATTCCGAAGTGTTCTTAGTTGTCCAATATCTTGCACTTCCTGGAGTCTTCTATCAGTCGAATCTTTGTGGTCATAAGGGGAAAGGGGTATAGTCTCACTAAAAGGGAATATTTGACTAAGCTCAGAAGAGAAGAGAGGTAAAAGATCTTTTGAAAGTAAAGTTTTAGGAAAAGCTTTCCTATGGGCTTGCCAACTTTCTAGGGTCACGTCCTACAGTCAACATGTGCTCTGATACCATCTTGTAGCGACCCGACCTCAGACAGGGGGGGAATCGATCATGGAGGGCTTCTACATCAACAGCATAGCCTCTCCGATGAAGCATGAGTAGTTTACCACAGACCTTCGGGTCCATAGTTATTAGCTAGATGGCTTCTTCTCTCTCTTTGATTCTCAATACAAAGTTCTCCTCGATGTTCTTGGAGATCTATTCGATGTAATACTCTTTTGCGGTGTGTTTGCCGAGATCCGATGAATTGTGGATTTATGAACTTGATTATCTATGAATATTATTTGGTTCTTCTATGAAGTCTTATGTGCATGATTTGATATCTTTGCAAGTCTCTTCGAATTATCGGTTTAGTTTGGCCTACTAGATTGATCTTTATTGCAATGGGAGAAGTGCTTAGCTTTGGGTTCAATCTTGTGGTGTCCTTTCCCAGTCACAGCAGGGGCAGCAAGGCACGTATTGTATTGTTGCCATCGAGGATAAAAAGATGGGATTTATATCATATTGCATGAGTTTATCTCTCTACATCATGTCATCTTTCTTAATGCGTTACTCTATTCTTTATGAACTTAATACTCTAGATGCATGCTGGATAGCGGTCGATGTGTGGAGTAATAGTAGTAGATGCAGAATCATTCCGGTCTACTTGTCACGGACGTGATGCCTATATACATGATCATGCCTAGATAATCTCATAATTATTCGCTTTTCTATCAATTGCTCGACAGTAATTTGTTCACCCACCGTAATACTTATGCTATCTTGAGAGAAGCCGCTAGTGAAACCTATGGCCCTCGGGTGTATCCTTTATCATATAAGCTTTCAATCTACTTTTATTTGCATCTTTTACTTTTCCAATCTATATCACAAAAATACCAAAAATATTATCTTATCATAATATATCTATCAGATCTCACTTTTGCAAGTGGCCGTGATGGGATTGACAACCCCTTTATTGCGTTGGTTGCGAGTTCTTGTTTGTTTGTGTAGGTGCGTGGGACTTTTGAGGAGCCTCCTACTGGATTGATACCTTGGTTCTCAAAAACTGAGGGAAATACTTACGCTACTGTCCTGGATCACCCTTTCCTCTTCAAGGAAAACCAACGCAAGCTCAAGACGTAGCAACCGCCCACATAGTCATCGGTGTAACTATTTACACTCAGAAGGACGGTATATCCTGGTAGGAGTAGTAGAATTGAGATTTAATGCACTTTCTTCCCCGTCTTCCACTCTTCTTCCTCCTCTCTTCTTCTTCCTCCTCTCTTCCCCAGCATCGGTTGGAAACCATTTCCCACTGCTCACTCCTCGCCCGCCCGCGCTATCTTCCTTGGTAGCTTGCGCGTACCATATCCCCCCGCTCACTGCTCGGCCACACCAGGAGAAGCTTCTTCGCTCGCCCGCTGGAATCCACTTCCCCGCTGGCTCGCAGGCACCAAAAACCCCAATGGCAGAAACGACTGACACGTAGAGCCGTGATTGGAATTCCCTCCCCGATGTTCCCTTGGAGCAGGTCTGTAATCGTATGGACCTACTCAGCACCGTCCGTCTCGCCGCATGCTCGGTGTCTTTGTACCATCTACTCGTCTGCAACCGGCCGACTCTTTTCAAGACACCCTGCTTGCTGATGCCCAATCCTCGCAAGTGGCCCAGACACCGACTTGACGATCCTACGGAGGTTGCCATGGTGCCCCTCGACATGCTACCACTACCCGTCCACCTGTCCTTCATGCGCGGCCACTACTGGGCGGGCATGAAGGCCAACTGGATCATCCTCATCTGTGACACCCCGGCTCAGGGCGACCGGTTTACCGTGCATTGCCAGCCCAGAGATCGAGTCTTCTGGCAATACACAACAACATGGTAGAGAAATAACCGCTTTATTGATGCTAGCGTGGTACAAAGGTCTGATATTACATCGAGATTCGAGGCCAAGCGGCACACACGGTGGTGTTGGACAGTATGTACATTATTTAGTGAACATGGCTGGGGCCTCGATCACACGAAACTACGCGGCAGCGGAAGAACGACGTAGCGGAACTCCATGGCACAGGGACACCGACGTGGACACGGCCTAGACACGAGATGCGCTCCGATGCGAATCGACTTGCCTGAAAGCTGGCATGACACGCCAGGTCAGTACATTGAATGTACTTGCAAGCTCACAACAAACATAAGCACGATGACAGACAATATCATGATAATTAATCAAGTTAAATTAATGCAAGAAATTACTATGAATGCAAAGCTATGCAAAGCAACCAAACAGCGCACCGAGTCACACGGACTCGCTTACCAGACGGTTACCTCGTAACCAAACGGTGACCATACCGGGGTCACACTTGAAACCAAACACTCATGAACACCTCGAGTGTTCAAGGTTCGCCACGAAACAATGCATCACAACAATTACTAGTTTGCAAGATTAATTATAAAAGTTGATCCATGGTGTGACTTACTCCGGAGTCTTGCCCATAACCGAGGGCGCGGCTATCGATAGATTAAATACACTCTGCAGAGGTAGCGCACTTTACCCACTCTACGGAATACCCGGCCTCGCACTACCATTCGGGTGGACCAAAGTAC
Organism: Triticum aestivum; assembly: GCF_018294505.1. Classification (NCBI taxonomy): domain Eukaryota; kingdom Viridiplantae; phylum Streptophyta; class Magnoliopsida; order Poales; family Poaceae; genus Triticum; species Triticum aestivum. The sequence goes on along the minus strand of NC_057808.1, from coordinate 32,063,857 downwards.
TCCGACGAAACCCTCCCTTTGCCATGCACTCTCCCCGGCCACTCCGACCATCTCCCTCTTAGGGCTAAGTCTTGGGTGGCCCCGTGTCTACCAAAGACACCAACGGCCACCGTCGTGGCAAAACGGTCCCAACCGGGGACAAGGTACCATAAAAACAAAATGAGCACACAAGGTTATGTCTGCCTACCGGGCCAGGGTATGCATGCCCATAACCTTCCCTCGCGGGGGGCACCGGTGAGAGCCATGACAAAGGACCGAATCAAAACCTTCCCATTAGGTAAATGTGGTCGCACTGAATTAAAAACCTGATTCAGTGGCACCATGATGTGATCAACATCATATTCAGGTTGAACTTAATCAAGTATTAATTTTCAGAAAACTTTTTGTTACTAACATGGCATCGTACCGGAAATCATGTAACTACTCGTCACACAGAGCAAGAAACTCTTAAGCATGGATCAAAACAAACCACATAACTATGTTGCACTACTAAGATCAGAAACTTCTCTGCTTATAACTCATTTTTATCTACCAACAACATTTTTATAAGTTCATCATTTAGTTGAAAACTATTACTAGCCAAGTAGCTACCATAATTTTCCATATCAAAATATCTAGTGCAAAATCTTACTCTAATTAGCCAAACAAGTCTATGAACTCAACCAGAAGCTAAAACAAGCATATCAAGCATCATAAAACAACTAGCAATTAACCATATAATTTATCAAATTTTAAATGCAAATAAAGACTCATATTCAAGTAGAAAATCATAGATATTGAAATAACACCATCCAAATGATGTTGTGGCTTGCGTTAGTGCAGAGGAGGGTCACACTCCTCCTGGTTAGCTTCAAGGCAAGATCCTCCTTATGAAAATATTTTAAAACCACAAAAAAAATGTCAAAACACATTCTGAAAATTACCAGAAATTCTAGACAACAAGGGAAAATCCACCTTTTGGTGTGCTGCTAGAGCTTTCTGTAACAAAGACAATGCAAAAAGAATCAATTCATTTGGACATGTGGTTTAGAAATGGTGGTTGGTCAAAGTTTGGTCAAATTTCTGAATAAATTTGAATTAACAGAAATTCCTGGGGGGTGGGGGTGACGTCGAAGGCGTAAAAGGGAAATACGCCTCCACTCATACCGCTTAGGGCGCGAGTGGTGAGACCAACAGGTGGGTCTCGCGCGGCAGGAGGGAGAGAGTTCAGAGGGAGGCGGGGCTTCGCCGGAGCTCACGTCGGCGACGAGGCGGTTTGGGCTAAACGGGAGGGATAGGATTGAAGCTGGGGTCGTGGCGCACCTGCCCGTACCCGTGGCTTGGCGAGAGGTGGCTGGAGCAGGTCGCAGTTGAGCTCGCAAGCTTCGGTGGCGGAGGGAATTCGCCGGAGAGGAAGAAGACATCGGCGAGAGGCGGCTCCGAGGCTCCACGGGGTCCAGGCAGCACCAGCAGACCCCCAGTGCCCCGCCCAAGCAGTTGCTTGAGCTCGAGAGGCACCAGAGTGCGGCGACTGGACTGCGGGGATCGCCGGAGTCCTCGGGTCGGGGCGATGGCCAGAGGCCTGCCCGACCGGTCTTCAACTCGTCTACGTGTTCGTGGAGGTGGTGTGGAGTGGTGCGTGGCTAGCGAGGGAGGCGGGGTGCGCTATATATAGCAGGAGCGGAGGGGGGAACGTGTCGCCGCTGGAGCGCTCTGGACACGTGGCGAACCTCGGCGAGAAGCTCCAACACGAGGGGGCAAAGGCTCATCGTCGACTCAGGGGCTTGCCCATACTCGCGGACGAGCATAGGAGGCGGTTGGAGAAGTGGACAAGCGCACGCGCGCACTGTGCCATTTTGGACGCGATGCACCCGTGCTCGCTGCGGAAGCGAGCGCCAGGGTGCGGTCACTAGTGATGGGTCGAGGCTGGTGGCGGGGTGCGGCAGTCGGCGGCGAGCGCTGGAACGTGCACGCGCGAAACAGAGCGCAAGGCGCCAACCAGAGCGCGTCGAGACGCATGCCAGGCCCCGTGTCCACGCGCGATCACCAGGCTGGCATGGTCAACACGACACCCAGGAGCAGCCAAACCTTGTCTACGCTCTCGACCGTGCAGTGTTTAGTCTAGGGGAGTTGATGGCTCATGCCCAGGTCGACCAGAAGTGACTCCACTTAGCTGACAAGTTTCTGTACAGAAACTTAGTCGCCAAGTTTGGCCACCTTCTAGAAGGCCATTAGGGCTGATCTCCTGGGGTTTAGGGTTTCTTAGGAGGGTGTTTAAGCTCAAGAAAGATCAAGGCTAAAAGCTCAAGGAAAAATGTACTTGTTGTACAAAGTGCATTTCTGGTCCAGAAGTGAAAAGATTTTCTACAGCAAAAATATTACAAAAAGTGATGCAATATTTTTGCATTGGAAGGTGCGCCAGGGTTCTAAGAATATTTAGGAATTATCTCAGATTTTTCTGAGAAAGAAAAATTGAGGTTGCTTTGGAGCACAAAGTTTTGAAATGAACTTAAGAGAGAAAAATGAATATTTTCCTTTTAGGAAAAATATTCATTTTATTATTTTGGGAATTTGTGGGAGGAATAAGGTAGATAGGTCACTTGGGTGAAAGCCAAGGATATGCCCAAGTGACAAGTCCATTTGAATTGATCCAAAACTCCAAATCAAATCAGGGCAAAAACCACGATGAAAACCAAGTCCGGAAAGAGAGAGAAGGCAAGTCCGGTAAAAAGAGAGAAGGCAAAATCCAGGCTGTCACAAACCTCCCCCACTTAGGATGAATCTCGTCCTCGAGATTCCGTTGCTTGGGAAAACCATTCTGGGTATGCAGTCCTTAAAAATTCCTCTCTTTCCCAGGTTCCTTCTTCTTCTGTGTGATGCTCCCACTGAACCTTGTGAAACCTTATCTCTTTGCTGCGAGTGACCCTTTCTGTCTGACCCAATATTCTGATTGGCTTTTCCTCATAAGTCAAATCCTTAGCCAATTCTATCTCTGACATATCAGTCCTTTTCTCCGGTGGCGAGATGCATCTTCTTAGCTGTGAGATGTGAAATACGTCGTGTACTTCTGACAATTCTGGTGGCAATTCCAACTGGTAGGCAACAGTTCGGACTCTGGCCATAATGGGGAATGGACCGATATATCTGGGTGCCAATTTTCCTCGGGTCGGGAACCTCTTGACTCCTTTCATAGGGGTGACTCGGAGATATACGTGTTCTCCGGGTTCAAAGCTGATCTGGTGATGTTTGGCATCATAGTAGCTCTTCTGTCGGGATTTGGCCACTTGCAGTCTGTCTCGGATTTCCTTGACTTGCTTCTCTGCTTCGAGCATTAAATCAGTCCTGAAAATATGGCTATCTCCGGTTTGAGACCAATTCAATGGGGTGCGGCATTTCCGGCCATACAGGGCTTCATAGGGTGACATCTTTAAGCTGGCCTGGAAACTGTTGTAGTAGGAATACACGGCATAGGGCAGACAGTCTTCCCACTTCGTCCCTTGGGCCAATGTACACGCCCAGAGCATATCTTCGAGTATTTGATTTACTCGCTCAGTCTGTCCATCTGTCTGAGGATGGTAAGCCGTGCTGTACTTCAGAGCGGTCCCCAAGGCTTGATGAAGTCGGGACCAAAATGCGGATGTGAATAGAGATCCCCTGTCTGAGGTGATAGTCTTGGGTACTCCATGCAGACTGATGATTCTTGATACATACAGCTGTGCAAGTTGATTTGCACGTTATGTCGTCCGGATAGGTAGGAAGTGTGCCACCTTGGTTAGAGTGTCCGCTATGACCCATATCGCGTTGTTTCCTCGATGAGACCTTGGTAATCCGGTGATGAAATCCATGCAAATATCATCCCATTTCCATTGGGATACCGGCAGAGGCTGGAGGAGTCCGGCGGGTTTTTGGTGTTCCACCTTTACCTTATTGCAGATATTGCAGCAGGCCACAAAATATGCGATATCTTTCTTCATTCCATCGCACCAAAATATCTGGCAAAGATCCTCATACATCTTGGTACCACCAGGATGAATTGAGTATGGTGCTTCATGTGCTTCCGCCAATATTTTCTTCTTCAGACCATCTTGGTTGGGTACGCAAAGTCTTCCTCGGAACCTTAGCGAACCTTGCTGATCCATAGTGAAATCAGGTGCATGCCCTTGGTGCAACTTCTGAACGTATATCCGTAACACCTTATCATCCACTTGATCTCTGCGGATTTCTTCTTCTAGAGTAGGAGCAACTTCCAATATATTGGTAAGACGGGCGTCGGTGATCACCAGATTTAGCCGCATGATTTCTTCATAGAGCTCTGGAGGCAAATAATCCATTAGGGCATTGAGGTGGGCTGGTTTGCGGCTGAGGGCGTCAGCCACCACATTAGCTTTGTCCGGGTGATAATTTATTCAGAGGTCATAGTCCTTAACCAACTCGAGCCATCTTCATTGTCGAAGGTTCAAGTCGGGCTGAGTGAATATATACTTGAGACTTTTATGGTCGGTGAATATCTGGCACTTCTTTCCAATCAGATAATGTCTCCAGATTTTTAAAGCGTGCGCCACCGCGGCCAATTCCAAATCATGAGTAGGAAATTTTCCTTCATGTTGTCGCAGTTGGCAAGATGCATAGGCCACCACTTTGCAATCTTGCATGAGTACGCACCCCAGTCCTTTTCTGGAGGCGTCGCAGTAAACATCGAAACTGTGGTAGATATCTGGAAGAGTTAATATGGGTGCCGATGTCAGTCTGGTTTTTAACCCATTGAAGCTCCGTTCGCAGTCTTCAGTCCATATGAACTTCTTATCCTTCTTGAGGAGCTCAGTCATTGGCTTGGCGATCTTCGAAAATCCTTCCATAAAACGGCGGTAATACCCGGCCAGTCCAAGGAAACTCCGGATCTCTGAGACGGTGGTTGGTGCGGACCAATCAAGTACATCCTTTACCTTGCTTGCGTCCACCGAGATTCCTTCTGCCGGGAGAATATGTTCGAGGAATCCCACTTGCTGGAGCCAAAACTCACATGTGTTGAATTTGGCATATAATTGATGATCACGAAGCCTTTGCAGAACTGCCCGAAGATACTCCTTATGCTCTTCCTTGCTCATGGAGTAGATGAGGATGTCGTCAATAAACACCACCACGAATTTGTCCAAGAAATCCATAAACACCTTGTTCATCATATGCGTAAAGAATGCAGGAGCGTTGGTGAGGCTGAAGGACATAATGGTGTATTCGTAAAGACCGTACCGAGTGGTGAACGCGGTATTAGGAATATCTTCCTTCTTAATCTTGAGTTGGTGATATCCCATCCTAAAATCAATATTTGAGAATACTTTGGCCCCACTGAGTTGATCAAATAGATCGTCAATCCTCGGAAGTGGATACTTGTTTTTAATGGTGACGTCATTCAGCTGTCGGTAGTCTACGCACATTCGTAGACTGCCATCCTTTTTGTCCACGAAGATTGCTGGTGATCCCCATGGGGAAGAGCTTGGACGAATGTATCCTTTTCGCAGCATCTCCTCCAGTTGTTTCTTCAATTCCACCAATTCTAAGGAGGGCATCCGATAATATTTCTTATGTATCGGGGTGGTTCCAGGAACTACGTCAATAGCGAACTCCAATTCCCGGTCTGGTGGCATGCCGGGTAATTCTTCAGGAAATACATCTGGATACTCGCTGACCACTGGGATTAATTCCACCTCTTCTGTCACGGCTGTGAAAACCATATCCTTGATGGGGTTGCGCTTGCGGGCATAAAAACTTGTGGTGCGACCTTCCATATTTTTTAGGGTAACTTCTCTGGTCGCACAGCTGATGCAGACTTGGTATTGGGTTAACCAATTCATGCCCAGAATGACATCCAATTTGCTGGAATCGATGATTATCAACGATGTTGGAAACTTGACGCCCTTGATGTCAATCTCCAAAATTTGGCAGGCAAGATTGCTTTTGAGTATGGATCCCGGGGATTGTACCAGCATGTGTTTTCCCAAAATCGAGCAAGAAAAATTGTTTTGGGAAGCAAAACTCCGCGAAATGAAAGAGTGGGAAGCCAGAGAGTCAAATAAAATTACGGCGGGTATGTCGTTAACGAGGAACATACCAATGAAGACTTCCTGGTCCTCTTGGGCTTCGTCTGCAGAGATGTGATGAACTTGCCCTTGGATTATATCGGGGGCAGAATACTGCTCCATATAGTTGACTTGCGGCTGAAATGGAGCGACGTGCTTGGTGTTCTTGGACACTGTCGGGCGTAGTGTCCAGTTTGACCACAGCTGAAGCAAGAATTGTTGCGCTGGCAATCTCGTGCACCGGGCTGGTCACGACATTCTTGACTTGTTTAGTAGTCTTCTTGACATTCTACTGCAATTGGGTTTGTACTCCACCTGAGTCTGTTGCCATGTACGAGCCTTTTGCACTGGTTGCATCTCCTTCTTGGGCTCAAATTTGCGCTTGTGGTCAGTAGCAGCTGGCTTGTTGTCGTGTAGGAGCATGTGTTCCCTCTCGGCGATTAGGGACTTGTTCACCGGAGTCAGGATGTCTGGGAAATCAAACATGCTAAGAGTGCACCTGAGATGCTGATTTAGGCCTCCAAGGAACCGATCGATCTTCCGCTCTTCTGTGGCCACATCGTGGAGAGAATAACGGGCCAGATGGTTGAATTTATTCAGGTACTCAGCGATGGTCATGCTGCCTTGAGTGAGAGCGAGAAATTCGCGTTTCTTGATCTTCATGACTCCGGAGGGAATATGATATTTGCGGAAATGATCCTTGAATTTTGTCCAAGTAATTTCCTCGTCGGCAGGCCATATTGCTTTGGCATTATCCCACCATATAGCGGCAGCTCCTTCGAGATAATGCATGGCGAAAGGAACCTTGTCTCCTTCGTATGTGCGAGCGATTTCCAGTTTTCTCTCGATAGTCCTTAGCCAGTCGTCGGTGTTCAAAGGATCAGTAGCATGGCTGAAACTGGGAGGCTTGGTTCGCTGAAAATCTGGTAGCTTGGAATGATGGCCATTCATGTTTTTATTCTGCCCAACCATAACTTGTACACTTTTCAGTATTTCCAGTAGATCGTTGCTCCTTCTTTCTTCAAACATTCGCAGGATTTGTTCGGTGGAAGGCGGTTGTGGCGGTGGAGGCGGAGGTGGCTGGTATGGTTCAGGGGAATGTCCTGCCTGTCTTGCGGAACGACGGACAGGGACATCCTCACCAGCTTGACTGCTGCTGCCTCCATGCGGCATCCTATTTTTCGTTTTCCCAATACATAGCAACCATGATGAGAAAATTCCAAAATGGGGGAAAAACCAATGACAAATCCCGGAAGAAAGCAGCGAATGAAACCAATTCGAAGAAAAAGAGTCCAACATAATTATACATAGTCCCAACAGGAAAATAAACATCGCAACGGGTCTACTACCCTCGTACATGAAACTACGCATCATGACATGTGCGATTACAACCATACATCATGCTTCTGACTACCACGATACTCTAACGATCTATTGATCGGACGGTGCTGCTGCAGGCTCGTCTCCTGAGCAGGACCCAGATCCTGAACTGATAGTAGAGACCTCCGGGGGAATAGAGGTGCGCTGGCGCTGCCTTGAGGGCTCTCCCTCAGGGGCAGGCGGGGGATGGGATCTAGGCATAGGAGCTGCAGGAGTAGCGACAAGAGAAGACCATGCTGCAGGAGCGCTGCAAGGGTTCACCGTCAAAGGGTTAACGGTACCCTGCGGGGTCGTCGTAGGAACGGAGGTGGGAGAGCAGAAGTGTAGATGACAGCGGGAAGAGGGTTCCTTGCACGAGCAGTAGCGAGAGTGGCGCGAGCGCGTGAGAGCTCCCGAGCTAACTCGTAGTTAAGGAGATAGCTAGCGGTGATGTAGCATGCAAGGTGGCTAGTGGGACGATCGCATGCCGGATTAATCAAAGGAAAGCGGATACGCCCATTCTCGTGCAGAGATGGGTAGAAGAAAAGTCCAGGGTGGGTGTGCATGCGAACCTCATTGTAGCGCAAGTCTACAAGAGCCTCGATAGCAGCAAACTAAACCGCCTGAGATGGCGTAGAAGCAAGACCACCTTAGACGAACGAGTGTAAGCGCCGGATGGGGAACTGTGGTGTAGAGTGACCTCAGCATAATACTCATACACTGCAACGGCCAGATGCTCGCGATACACCCGATAATCTGGATCAGCACCCTATGGATAGAGTCATCGCCACATGTTCTCAAGCAGGTGCGGCGATGTGCACGGAGCTGGCTTAGGATAGTACAAGATCGGTACTGGTGCCATCTACACTCACAATCCATACGGTTAGTAATAACAACAATAAGTCATGCATGCAATGCAACAACCAACTCCTATGTCTACCGGCATTCAAACGATACTATCTACCGTTTTACTAACGCACTACCGGTCTAGCGTGTCCTACAATCAGCGCGGCTCTAATACCAAGCGTTGTGGCACCCCGGCTCAGAGCAAATGGTTTACCCTGCATTGCCAGCCCAGATATCGAGTGTTCTAGCAATACACAACAACATGGTACAGAAATAACCGCTTTATTGATGCTAACGTGGTACAAAGGTCTGATATTACATCGAGATTCGAGGCCAAGTGGCACGCACGGTGCTGTTGGACAGTATGTACATTATTTAGGGAACATGGCTGGGGCCTCGATCACACGAAACTACGCGGCAGCGGAAGAACGACGTAGCGGAACTCCATGGCACAGGGACACCGACGTGGACACGGCCTAGACATGAGATGCGCTCCGATGCGAATCGACTTGCCTGAAAGCTGGCATGACACGCCAGGTCAGTACATTGAATGTACTTGCAAGCTCACAACAAACATAAGCACGATGACAGACAATATCATGATAATTAATCAAGTTAAATTAATGCAAGAAATTACTATGAATGGAAATCTATGCAAAACAACCAAACAGCGCACCGAGTCACACGGACGGTTACCTCGTAACCAAACGGTGACCATACCGGGGTCACACCTGAAACCAAACACTCATGAACACCTTTAGTGTTCAAGGTTCACCACGAAACAATGCATCACAACAATTACTAGTTTGCAAGAGTAATTATAAAAGTTGATCCATGGTGTGACTTACTCCCGAGTCTTGCCCTTAACCGAGGGCGCGGCTATCGATAGATTAAATACACTCTACAGAGGTAGCGCACTTTACCCATACTACGAAATACCCGGCCTCGCACTCCCATTCGGGTGGACCAAAGTACTCCGACGAAACCCTCCCCTTGCCATGCACTCTCCCCGGCCACTCCGACCATCTCCCTCTCAGGGCTGTGTCTTGGGTGGCCCCGTGTCTACCAAAGACACCAACGGCCACCGTCATGGAAAAACGGTCCCAACCGGGGACAAGGTACCATAAAAACAAAACGAGCACACAAGGTTATGTCTGCCTACCGGTCCAGGGTATGCACGCCCATAACCTTCCCTCGCGGGAGGCACCGGTGAGAGCCACGACAAAGGACCGAATCAAGAACTTCCCATTAGGTAAATGTGGTCGCACTGAATTAAAAACCCAATTCAGTGGCACAATGATGTGATCAACATCATATTCAGGTTGAACTTAATCAAGTATTAATTTTCAGAAAACTTTTTGTTACTAACATGGCATCGTACCGGAAATCATGCAACTACTCATCACATAGAGCAAGCAACTCTTAAGCATGGATCAAAACAAACCACATAACAATGTTGCACTACTAAGATCAGAAACTTCTCTGGTTATAACTAATTTTTATCTACCAACAACATTTTTATAAGTTCATCATTTAGTTGAAAAATATTACTAGCCAAATAGCTACCATAATTTTCCATATCAAAATATCTAGTGCAAAATCTTACTCTAATTAGCCAAACAATTCTATTAACTCAACCAGAAGCTAAAACAAGCATATCAAGCATCATAAAACAAGTAGCAATTAACCATATCATTTTATCAAATATTAAATGCAAATAAAGACTCATATTCAAGTAGAAAATCATTGATATTGAAATAACACCATCCAAATGATGACGTGGCTTGCCTTAGTGCATAGGAGGGTCACACTCCTGCTGGTTAGCTTCAAGCCAAGATCCTCGTTCTGAAAATATTTTAAAACCACAAAAATAAATGTCAAAACAAATTCTGAAAATTACCAGAAATTCTAGACAGCAAGGGAAAATCCACCTTTTGGTGTGCTGCTAGAGCTTTCTGTAACAAAGACAATGCAAAAAGAATCATATCCATTGGACTTATGGTTTAGAAATGGTGGCTGGTCAAAGTATGGTCAAATTTCTGAATTAATTTGAATTAACAAAAATTCCTTGGGGGGTGACGTCGAAGGTGTAAAAGAGAAATACGCCTCCACTCGTCCCGCTTCGGGCGCGAGTGGTGAGACTGACAGGTGGGTCCCGCGCGTCAGGAGGGAGAGAGATCAGAGGGAGGCAGGGCTTCGCTGGAGATCACGCCGGCGACGAGGGGGTTTGGGGCTAAACGGGAGGGATAGGATTGAAGCTGGGGTCGTGGCGCACCTGCCCGTACCCGTGGCTTGGCGAGAGGTGGCCCGAGCTGGTCGTAGTTGAGCTCGCAAGCTTCAGTGGCGGACGGGATTCGCCGGAGAGGAAGAAGACAGCAGCGAGAGGCGGCTCCGAGGGCTCCACGGGGTCCAGGCAGCACCAGCAGACCCCCAATGCCCCGCCCAAGCAGTTGCTTGAGCTCGAGAGGCACCGGAGTGCGGCGGCTGGACTACGGGGATCGCCGGAGTCCTCGGGTCGGGGCGACGGCCAGAGGCGTGCCCGACCGGGCTTCAGCTCGTCTACGTGTTCGTGGAGGTGGTGCGTGGCTAGCGAGGGAGGCGGGGTGCGCTGTATATAGCCAGAGCGGAGGGGGGAACATGTCGCCGCCGGAGCGCTCTGGACACGCGGCGAACGTCGGCGAGAAGCTCCAACGCGAGGGGGCAAAGGCTTAGTGTCGACTCAGGGGCTTGCTCATGCTCGCGGATGAGCTCAGGAGGCGATTGGAGAAGTGGACAAGCGCACGCGCGCACTGTGCCGTTTTGGACGCGACGCGCCCGTGCTCGCTGCGGCGGCTCTGGCACCGGTGAGCGCCAGGGTGCGGTCACTAGTGATGGGTCGAGGCTGGTGGCGGGGTGCGACAGTCGGTGGCGAGCGCTGGAACGTTCACGCGTGAAACAGAGCACAAGGCGCCAGCCACAACGCGTCGAGATGCATGCCAGGCACCGTGTCCACACGCGGTGACCAGGCTGGCATGGTCAAAACGACGCCCAGGAGCGGCCAAACCTTGTCTACACTCTCGACCGTGCAGTGTTTAGTCTAGGGGAGTTGATGGCTCATGCCCAGGTCGACCAGAAGTGACTCCACTTAGCTGACAAGTTTTTGTACAGAAACTTGGTCGCCAAGTTTGGCCACCTTCTAGAAGGCCATTAGGGCTGATCTCCTGGGGTTTAGGGTTTCTTAGGAGGGTGTTTAAGCTCAAGAAACATCAAGGCTAAAAGCTCAAGGAAAAATGCACTTGCTGTACAAAGTGCATTTCTGGTCCAGAAGTGAAAAGATTTTCTACAGCAAAAATATTACAAAAAGTGATGCAATATTTTTGCATTGGAAGGTGCGCCAGGGTTCTAAGAATATTTAGGAATTATCTCAGATTTTTCTGAGAAAGAAAAATTGAGGTTGCTTTGGAGCACAAAGTTCTGAAATGAACTTAAGAGAGAAAAATGAATATTTTCCTTTTAGGAAAAATATACATTTTATTATTTTGGGAATTTGTGGGAGGAATAAGGTAGATAGGTCACTTGGGTGAAAGCCAATGATATTCCCAAGTGACAAGTCCATTTGAATTGATCCAAAAGTCCAAATCAAATCAGGGCAAAAACCACGATGAAAACCAAGTCTGGAAAGAGAGAGAAGGCAAGTCCGATAAAAAGAGAGAAGGCAAAATCCAGGCTGTCACATCATCCACCAATCCGGTAGTCCGTGGCGTCTCATGGATATCTACACCTACCGAGAGATCACCCTTCCATATTTGGATACCGCCGCCATCGAGCCTCGCGGCCCGCCGGACACTCCTGCCTACTACGCACGAGACGCGTCGAGCTTTTGGCTCGACCTCTGTTTGCTGAAGGTTGTAATCTGCAAAGTGCCCACACCATCAGAAGACTACATGGATTACAAGCTCATTGCCGTGTTCAACATGGTATTAGTCTATCTGGAATCCGGTCGCCATACATGGTTATGGCTCATCGTCTGTCCTCTTCACCGAACACTTCTGTCTGATGCTATATTGCACGATGGCATCGTTTATGCGGTCGACGCACAGATTGGCTGCCTATACTGGTGGAATCTATCGTTGTGTAATTGTTCTATCTCATCTGATCTTTACCTTAAGAATACGACTGCCTATTCATTGTTACAAATTTAGAATATATAGTATGTCTATAACCACATCATTGCTATATGTTCCTCTCATTTCCTAGATTTTATGACCATACATGTTATTGTTAGAGTTGATATGAGAACAATTGGAATCTAATGATTGTTAGAATAGATATTATGAGTATAACCTCATGATTGCTATATGTTACTCTCATTTCCAGGACTTTTATAACAACACATGTTATTGCTTAGAGTTGATATGATAACTGTAGTAAGTGCTATGGTAGAATATGAGTAGGCCCTGTCATATCTGTTTTCCTCTCATTGTTACATGATCTTTGAACCATGATATATTGCTAGAATATGAAAGCCATTGGCTTATTTTTTTAACTTGGGGTATGATTATGACCACGACATTGCAATTCTCTGTCTATTATATGTGTCACTATTACAATAATCTTAATTCCACACATACTCTGAACATAATAGTTTATTTTTGTCCTTTTGGTCTCCAATTTGAATTCCTGCAGCAGACGCAAATGCGCTGGCCTTCATGATTCCAGGACCTGGAATCATACCAGTCGATGGGTGGTGGTTTATCCTCGTTCAGCTGACGACGGTCATTTGATGCTCATTCGCACGTACCAAATTGACCAAACCATTACATCAAACCACATGCAGTACAATGCCTAGGGCGTTCGTGACATTGATGGCTATGGCTGCTTCATGTTCGAGAAAGATCCCAGCTCCGTTGGGCCAGGCGTATTCAACTGGAGGCGGGTTTACGGCCTCGGCAACCACTCCATGTTCCTCGGGCTTAATTATCCGATCATCCAACAAATCATCGATCATATCACCGGCGATGATTACCGTGCTATGCAACCTCCATTCGCCAGGGTGGACTGTGTTTACACATCATACCATGGGTTTCATGAATCACCATATCCAGAGATTCGTCGACACAGCTTGTTGCCAGATAATCTTCAGTGTGTGAAAGGCATCAAGCTTCCATGCGATGGATGGCTTTTGCAAACCCGATAGGCGATGTGCTTCATGCCAACAACAAATATGCACAACTTGATTCGTACTGATATCTAGACTGAGCCATGTATTCTGCTGCTGTAGCATGACCCTCTTTTGTTGGATATTATGTACTGTTGTTAGTTTGAAGCACTCCTCTGGTTTGAAGGATAGATACCTTTCTGGGATCAGGTGCATCCTAACTCACCTGCGCGGGATGTACTGATAATGATGATGGATATACATAAGCACTATTCTGATCAGGGGATCAGGATATTATTCTGATCACAACCTGAACTGCTGGAGTAACGCGCCTGAACTTCCATTTGTACGAACCCGACCTTCGGGCTATCTTCTCAACCGTGCCTTCTACCGCGAGTTTTTCTGATCATTCGTGTTGTTTGCGATGTAAGTGTAATGTTTACACGTTTTTTAGAATCTAAATGCTTGTTTTGATTAGGAATCTAGCTCGTTGGTGGATTTGCTCTCGGGCGGTGATGAACATGGGTCTGTCACAAGTGTTTTGCATGTACTAGATGTTATAGAATCTCTAAAACGATGAGAATTGGGTTTAGGAACGAGTTTACTCCATGTTTTGTTGTTATTTTTGAACGAATTCGATTTGGTGTTCCGCCGGCTCTGTTCTTCTTCCGCGGGAGTGTTTTCGGCCGCTGTTATAGATTTGTAGGTTTTCTGTTCAAATTGGGTGTGGATTTGCGTGCCTTAGTGAGACTGAATCCTGCCCATGTTGTTATTTTGATTATGCGGGCTCATTTAAATTGAAATCCGGCAATTTGGATCTTCTGCCTCGCGCCGTGGTTTTCTATTCGAGGGACGACATGATGAGACTCATTTTCATGTTTATATCTGGAGCATGATGACGTTCGAAATGGCAGTTGAATCCTTTCCGCTTTGTTAATTTGATTTGGCTGGCTCATTCATTCGCAAATTGTGGATTGCACTTTCTACCTCCCGTCGTGGTTCATTGTTCGAGCGCACAGCTTGATGGCGGATCTTTTTTTGATGTTTTATCTAGAGTATGACGACGGTCGAAATGGCTGTTGACGTGTTGGAATTGACCCAAACTATTAAATCTGGGAACCAAATTTAATCGGGGTTGTTATTTCAATCAATTTACGTTCTGTTGTACAAGCTGGACTGCTAGAACTTTCGTAACTGAACTTCTGTGCTCTAAGTAGATGCTAGACTTCAGTAGATGGTTGTTATTTTTGATCATCCACTATCTTCAGTAGATGCTGGACTTCTTTCTAGTTAATGGTTGAACTTCTGGTTTTCCACATTGCATTCCACATTTGCAAGGCGAAGGTGCATGGTGCTATATATTTTCTTTTTTTCTTTTTTTATAATTTTAGTTCTTGAGATGTTCGTTTTAGAGTTTGTCTCGTGGGCAATCATGGGATTAGTCCAAGTATGCATGCACTTTTTCCAGATCATCTAAGGGTCGTTGTAGAAGCTGGACTTCTGTGCTATTCATACCTGAACTTCTGTTTTTCCTTCTTTGCAAGGTAATGGAGCAAGTCCTATGTATTTCTTTTTTTATGTTATTTTTCATTCTTTTGCATTGCTTTGGAATTTTTTGATAGTCCCAGGAGAAACCATGTAATTTGCTGACGGATATGCGTATATTTCTTATTTTTTCTAGTATGTTTTCATCCGTATAATAGTTGTTGGTGTTTAGTGAATAACTATCCTGAACTTCCGTATGCTAATCGTTTTTAAAATGTAAATTTGAGGTTTTGACAAAACCCCGAACTTCTATATCTTTACTATTTGAACTTCTTTAATTATAATTATGTTTGTTATTTTAGGATTTAAATATTTTGTAGACATTGAAATAGGCATTGGGCCTATTGACAAATGCGGTTGCGTGAGGCCGACCAGGGGGGAGGGGGTCGGGACCCCCCTCCCCCTGCGAGGCCGAGACAGGAACGAGCCGGAGCAGGCGACGACGCGGCATACCGCGTCGTCGCATGTGGAGGCGAGTCCGTCACATCCGTGACCCCACTATCTATCTTAGGGGTGTGGCTCTGGGGTGGTTGCGGTGGGGGTGGAAACAGAATAACCGCATTGCGTCCTGTCAAAAC
>NC_057808.1:32037472-32043957 GCF_018294505.1 Triticum aestivum | reverse complement strand
CCTGTCATAACCTAGCGCAGCAATGCGGTAGCATGAGGCCGAGCAGGGGGGAGGGGGGTCGGGACCCCCCTCCCCTCAACCTGCGAGGCCGAGACAAGAACGAGCCGGAGCAGCCGACGACGTGGCGTGCCGCGTCGTCGCATGTGGAGGCGAGTCCGTCATATCCGTGACCCCACTATCTATCTTAGGGGTGTGGCTATGGGGTGTGTGCGGTGGGGGTGGAAACAGAATAACCGCATTGCGTCCTGTCAAAACGTAGCGCAGCAATGCGGTAGCGCGAGGCCGAGCAGGGGGGGAAGGGGGGTCGAGACACCCCTCCCCTCCCCCTGCGAGTCCGAGACAGGAACGAGCTGGAGCAGTCGACGACGTGGCATGCCGCGTCGTCGCATGCGGAGGCGAGTCCATCACATCCGTGACCCCACTATCTATCTTAAGGTCGTATTCGAATCAGCGTCGTTAAACAATTCTTAAGGTCATTTGGGGGCTTCCTGTTCAAACATGGGTCGTATTCGAACCAAAGAGAACATAGCTGTCGGTACCCTCTTGATTGGCATCGCCACACCCACTGGGGGCTATATGATCGCATTCGAATCCTAGCATAACCCCTTTGGGACGGGTCTCTGGTCGTATTCGAACCGGAAGCCCCTAAGTTCTTCTGATTTATAGCGAGTTCTTCTGATTATTTCAAGTGTGCATGGCGGTTCTCACTTTGCCGACTTATCTTTGATTTATAGTACTAGTCGAATACAATCGGTGTTATTAAGACTGGTAAACCAGAATTGAGGTACCAACCTTATTACCCGGGTTATATAAGCCGAAGTGTGCTTGCAGGCCGGTAAGTGTGTTATTACGGGTATATCAAGGACATAATTGAGGACCAGTCTTTTTGATTCATATTCCGGGTTATATGTCTAAAACTATGATTCTCAGTGCGGTAAGCCGCCTAGAGACTTGTGATTTGTCCTTCTAGGCAAGATAGTTAAAGGCAACTATTTGAGCTTAAGGAAAATGAGTGATCAATTATGACCCGGAGAAGTATAAAGGAGACAACTTCAATGGAATTCAGCATTCAACGCGTGCACGATGGCACGGCCAGTTAAACTATTGGTCCTACTCTATTAGAAGACTCATCGAGTCCAAAAGGGTGAAGCATTGTTTAATAGGCCGCCTGCAGAGTTACGATGCTTGCTGGGTTGAAGTTTCCGGCTCATCCCTCTCCGCTCCTCCGGCTGTTCCCAAGACCTGGAAAGTTGACGACTTCCAGTCAATGCCGCTCAGAGCTTCAAATTGAGCTTCCTCGTCAATTAACCCGGCCAGGTCAATCTCCAGGGCAAAGGTGTGCTTCCGAGTCGGCGGGACTAAGCTGATGGCTTCATAGCACGGAGTGGGGATCCTCTAATTCTCTGAAGCGTAACCCGGCTGGTACTTAGTCAGATCTGTATCATTGCCAATCAGAGTGGCCACTGGGCGTACGATCTTCACACAGGCTGCAAAGTCCCTTTGGTTGAAGGGGGTGCCGTCTTCCTTCAAACTGGGGTAGCCCAGAGCGATGTCCGCCGGGTCTAGTTCTGGAACGAACGCCTTGGCCCGGCTCAGAGCAGCTATGGCTCCGGCTCTTGCAGAGGCCCGTCGCAGCTCTTGGACACGTTGAGGAAGAACGGCGAGCCGGCGAAGAACTTCCGCCAGGTGAGTCGGCACCTCATTGGATAGGGCCACCACAGCCAAAGCACGTTGTGACCCGTTGTAGAGTTGCTCCACCAGGGTGTACACGGCTTTCAACTTGGTTACCACACTTTGGTTGAGATTGGCGCTTCTGGGACCTGTTTAACAGAATAAGATAAGCCGCCGATAAGGATGAGTTATGAGATATAAAGATTATAAACTTGATGAAAGCCGGTGAAATGACTTACCGAAGATTGTGGCAACCATCTGGGACACTTTTCGCTTTAAGCCGGAGAGTTCGGCGGTCTTCTCTGTCAGAGCCTTCTCTGCCTGTTCGGCCCGGTTCACCAGAGTAGCCTTTCCTTCGGCCCAAGCTTTCCGTTCAGCATCAAAGTACGTCTTCAGCTTTTCTTGCGCAGCAATACTGGACACAAATTTGGCATTGGCCTTCCGGGTCTCAGTTTCTTGCGTCCTCAGGCGGGTCTTCAGATCGGAGATGTCAGCTTCAAACTTCTTGCAAACAGCCTGCATAATTTCCGGGTTATAGGATGAACAGTTATTATGCAATTTTAAAGTCCCAAGCACTTTCCAAGCAAAGACACTTGGCACTTGGGGGCTAATGCATATCGAACGTTTCTATTTACAAATTGCCGGTTCAAGCGAGTAAGCCGGAACTTAAGTCTACAGCATATTCTATCATAAGTCGTAGACTTGGGGGCTAGAGTATGGTAAGAATAACAAGATAACGATGCAGTAAGCAAGAAGAAAGAAGAGTAGTACCTCAGACTTCTGCTGAATCTGGTTCACCATGCCGATCTCTACATCCCGGCTCTTGTGCACTTGGTCGACATAGCCGGAGACGATCTCTTCGATGTTCAGATTGGCGTAGTCGGTGAGCTCCTGATTAACCCGGTGGTGCTGTAGCAACTTCTCCTTGGCGGAGCACTTGGCCAGTACAGTAGGTCTCCCCGGCTCAACAAACTCCGTCCGGGTGATTACCACATCCGGGTCATTGACCGGCTGAGCCAAGCTGGAGGTCTCCGGGTTAGCATAAGCTTCTGCAGTTGCCTTGTCGGTTGGAGCGGTGGCTTCGGGAGCGGAGGCAGCTGGCGGTTCTTGAGCTGCTACCTCCGGTTCAGGCAAGTCCGGCTCTTCGACTGGCTTATTCTTCTTCGCCCTCTTGGTGAGCTTTGCCTGGGCACTGAAAGGACAAAAAAGTTAGTACAAAGGTATGAGCAAAGATAAGCACAACAAGAGATGATCATCATTACCCGGGTACGGTCTTGAAGGCCGGCAGGCTTGATTGCATTGAGTCACCAGAGGAGGGTGAGTTTTCCTGATAGTTTGAATCAGAAGAATTGAGCGGTTGACGTATAACACCCGCCAAACGATGAAAAGGGTACAAGTTGGAGATAACCTCGGTTCGGCGTTTCCTCGATGCGTCGGGTAAGCCGGAGGAGAGGTCAGAGTCCTTGTTGGTCTGGGTGTGCCGCCGGTTCTCATGAGTCTGTTCCTTCAAAAGAAATTGAGGATCTTGATAAGCTAAAGGATGAGAAAATCTTACTTTCCGGGTTACCCTTCGGACTTTCAGCCTTGGCAAGGGCTCCGAGTCGGAGGAAAGTGTCATTACCTCTTCAACCACCGGGTTACTTGCTCCGGTGTCATCCTGTTGATGAACAGTATTGATAAGGTGGACAGAAATGAACAACAAATACAACAAGAGCTTATAGGTTCAGGGGTTACCTCTGACTCGGAGCTGTCGCTTAGTTGCAGCAGCTCTAAAGCAGTAGGCCTACTTCCCTTCTTACGGGGACCGGCTCTCTTGGCGGCTTTCTTAGCCTTCCTGGCCTTCTTGGCCGCCTCATGGTCATATTTGACCTTCCAGAATTTGTCATCAGCCTGAAAAATACAATGATAATTTCTTAAAGATTCAGATGAAGGTTATCTACAAAAGAAGATAAGATATTCAGATCAACGGCTTACTGCTGGGGCTGGGTTGGTCTTGCAGAAGGGGGCTAACCCGGTCCTCCCGCAGTCTGCCAAGCTCTCATTTAAAAGGGCCTTGGTCATGTCTTCAGCAACGTCTTCAGGAAGATCGTTGCGGCTGTGTCGCAGGGGGTCATCTTTCCGGCCTGTGTATTCACACATTAAGCCGGGGCGGCGGCTCAGGGGGATCACCCGCCACGAGATCCAGACCCGGACCAGATCAATTCCGTTGAGACCATTGCCCAGGAGAGCCTTGATCTTGTTGATGGTGGGGAGCAGAGGTTGGCGCTCCGCCTGAGTTAACTTGTCAGACAGAGGGTGAGTTGGTTCCAGACGTGAAGGGCGAAAGCCGGGCAGCGGGCTCTCGTCAGCCGGCGACGTGTCTTGGCAATAGAACCCGTCTGGTTCCAGTCCTTTGGGTGACTCGGCGGCTCGGCGTAAGGGAAAAGGTAGTCTCTCCGTCGCTGAATGGAGATGCCGCCAAGTTCCAAGCTTGGCCCGTTGGCGCACTCGTTCTGACGGTTCAGGTAGAAGAGCTCTCTGAAGAGCAGCAGGCTGGGCTCCTCTCCAAGGTAGACTTCGCAGAACACTTGGAAGTTGCATATATTGGACAATGCATTGGGTCCTATGTCTTGTGGCCGCAGGTCAAAGAAATTCAGCACGTCTCTAAAGAACTTTGAGCCGGGCGGTGCGAAGCCCCGGCTCATGTGATCCGCAAAAATGACCACCTCCCTGTCCCTTGGCTATGGTCTCTCCTCTGATGGGTCGGGGGCACGGTAGGACATGACGTCCTTCTTAGGCAGGTAACCCGACTTCATGAAATCTGTTAAAGTCTCATCGGTGACGTTGGACCTCATCCAATTGCATGTGATGGGAGCTTTGGGAGCTTTGGGAGGCATGGTGAAAGTCGGACGCCTATGATAAAAGCAAGATGTCCGGTTTAATTGTAAGCCGGAGGAAATTTACAGTTCAGTGTTTAAAGTGGCGGCTTATGGAGGGGCCTAATGACATATATCTAAGTGCATCGGGTTATCTAAGCCGCTAGTGTGCTTGAGAGTAATTCAAATCGTCTACAGCCTTGTTGTAAGTGAGCCGGAAAATTTTACGGCGCGTGGCTTCCTTTGAGCCGGAAGGTTCTACGGCGCGTGGTTTCTTTAAACCGGAAATGTAAACCTCCATGACTCAACGACTGCAGTTTTTTACTAAGTGTGGTGAAAACAGGTTTCACACATTGCAGTAAATAATTTGGATCAAAATGGTCGGCTGAAAAAGAAAATTTCTAGACCTAAAACAGATGCAGGAGAAAGTTCGCAGGTTCAAATGGGACTTCTATGCAGTAGAAAGGGATCTATGAACATTGGAATGGGTGTGAAACCACTACCGCGGCCGTCCTATGCAGATAGAGATCAAGAAAGGCAGTAAAAATAAAAACTACCAAGAACTTGCGAACGATGGCGAAGAACACGGGAAGAACAGCAGGAGCTTAACGCAGATCTATCCTACGAGGAGGAAGGAACTTACGGATGCAGGGGTTCGCCGCGGTTCTCTGGACGGTTCAGGGTGATGCAGCGGCCAAGGACGACGAGGACGCGGAGCTCTGTTGCAGCGGCGGCGGCGGCGGAGCTCGAGCGGCACGGGAGCAGTGAGAGGAAGGAGACGACAAAAGAGGGAGAATGAGAAAGACCCGAGGGTCGGGCTATTTATAAGGCCAGTCTCATAAGTGGGCGTGAGAAACGAGGAGGCCACGGCGCGGTTATCTCGCCTGAGAGGCGCCTCGATTTTCAGGATGGCAGTAAAGATAAGATCCGTTGCGGATCTGATGGAGTAAAAAATGGACTTAATGGAAGATGACGTCACGACGGATTACCCGAAGTCCAGAGGATGACGTCACGCCGGGTTATGGCATTCACACAATTGTAAGCCAGATATTTTCTGTCGAAAGAATTGAAGATTGACATGAGCCGGCTCAAATCAATCTGGGGCCTAATGTTGAGGATATAAACCTTAGAGTCACCCGCCAGAAGGGGCCGGGTTACTCATAAGGGTCATCACTTGAAGCCTGGCGCTAAGCCTGAAGACGGTGGGCCAAAGATGGGCTTAAGCCCGGAGATGGTTTAAGGCCCGTAGTGATAAACCGCCGTATGGCGAGACTTGTAGCGTAAGGCAAGAATAGTTGAGAGTCCGAGCCGGACACTTTTATGAGCCGGCCGGGACTCTGAGAGCCGCTAGGCATCAACCTCTCTATATAAAGGGACAACCCGGCAGCGGTTTAGGGACAAGAAAGATCTCATCGAGAGCCGGTAATGGCAGTTAAGCTCCCTGGTCATTGAAACCCTAATCAATACCACCTCAACTGGACGTAGGCTTTTACCTTCACCGTAAGGGGCCGAACCAGTATAAACCCTCGTGTTCCTTGTCCCGTTAACCCCTTCAAGCTTCCTAGCGGCGATGGCTCCACGACTAAGTCCTAGCTTGAGGACATCTGCCGTGACAATTCCACGACAGAGGGGTGTGGCTATGGGGTGTGTGTGGTAGGGGTGGAAACAGAATAACCGCACTGCGTCCTTTCAAAACCTAGCGCAGCAATGCGGTAGCGCGAGGCCGAGTAGGGGGGGCGGTGTCGGGACCCCCCTCCCCTCCATCTGCGAGGCCGAGACAGGAACGAGCTGGAGCAGGCGACGACGTGGCGTGCCGCGTCGTCGCATACGGAGGCGAGTCCGTCACATCCGTAACCCCACTATCTATCTTAGGGGTGTGGCTCTGGGGTGGGTGCGGTGGGGGTGGAAACAGAATAACTGCATTGCGTTCTGTCAAGACCTAGCGCAGCAATGCGGTAG